>NW_027526407.1:42940681-43154722 GCF_048455015.1 Haemaphysalis longicornis | reverse complement strand
AGAGAGAGAGAGAGAGAGAGAGAGAGAGAGAGAGAGAGAGAGAGAGAGAGAGAGAGAGAGAGAGAGAGAGAGAGAGAGAGAGAGAGAGAGAGAGAGAGAGAGAGAGAGAGAGAGAGAGACTTACCAATGTCCTGTTTGGTCTCTGCATTCTCGGTGCCTATAGAGGTCCTCCCATCCTGTCAACAAAAAAAAAAGTCGACCCTTTTAAGTTGTACAAAAAAAAACCTTTGAGAGGAGGTGAAGTCCACAGAATTGTGTTCACACCTTCAAATGGTACAGAACTACGCCTGTGCTCAGGATGTCGTCCCCAAGTCCAATCAGGTGCGGCCGTTCCGAGTCGAGTACGACGCCTTGGCCGGACATCCGCAGGCCTAGTGTCTTTTGCTCCTGCAACAAGAACGGCCCACTTTTCTTTATGGCATCTGAATATGCCCCCCTGAGGCCTTTGAAAGACCTCAAATGAAAAGCAGGTAAGCCTCAAAACAATTGTTTAAAGATGAAAGTAACAAGTTACAACCGGTGGAAGAATCACGGGTTGGTATGAAAACAGAGGGGGTGAAGAAATGAATACGGGTAGGACATATGGGTGGGAAGTGGATACAGGTATGACATAAAAACTTTCCGACTGCAAATGAATGGACACCGAAGAGAGAAAAGGTGGCATGATACAGGGTGAAAGGATTAGATGCAGACATCTTGGAGGGAGAAATAAATATGGGGCGACACAAGATGGGAGTGATTGTAGGCGACGGGGAGAAGCTTTCCTCTTAGAGTGACCATGCAACAAGTGATGATGAAGATGGTGATAATGACTACAAATAACGAGGAACACAATAGAAATCATCCTTTTCATATGGTTTAACAAAACTTGTTGCTAACTTGTTCGTAGATACCTAAAAAAAAAAAGAAATCGTGCCGCAAACTAGACGTGGACGAAGAAGACAAGGAACAACAGATACAGGTGCCAACTTCCAACTGTTTATTCAAAGAAAACCACACTAATTTATGCATGACTTATCAATAACAGAAACTGCTATGTTTTTTTGTTGTTGTTTCTGTTAGTATTGATAAGTCATGTATAAGGTAGTGTGGTATCCTTTGAATAAGCAGTTGGAAGTTGGCACCTGTATCTGTCGTTCCTTGTCTTCTTCGTCCACGTCTAGTTCTTTTTTTTTTTCTTATGAATTTCTTAGCAGCAGTCTTAAAGCCCATAACCTATTGAATGCCCAAGCGCATCTCCATATGATGACCCTTGACAACAGCGAGCAGCAGACAAAATTTGAAATTCTCAGTGAAACTCAAGATAATGACAACAAAAGCATTGTGGCCCGTCTAATAAAGATAAGCAAACTGTCTTTGCTGGAATCTACACCCCAATTTTACGAAACCATTTTACTCTCCATGCTACGGCAGTACAACAAATGCACAAATTCGGGAAATGTGTAACGTGCTTCACTTCAACAACCAAATGCTACACATACCTTCAAGATCTTGTGTGTTTCTTTCCACTTCTCGGTCCATTCGTCAGTTAAAATTTTCACCTGAAATATCCAATAAGAACAAAATCAGTGCGTGATGGGCTTTGGCCATGGCAATATATATATATATATATATATATATATATCCGAGTGGCACTGGCTACCACCCCCAAGCACAGGAAACAAAAATACCTGAACATAAATACCCCAGAAAGTGGAGGGGAAAATCGCCCCGCTGGTAGTGTAGTGGTCATCGCACCAGACCGGTATTCTGGAGGTCATCGGTTCGGATCCCCCCTGGCGGGCATTTTTTCTCCACTTTCTTTCTTTCTTTCCAAATTCTTTATCTGTTTCAATGACCTACCACATCCTCCCCTTTGCTTTCCGAGGTTTTCTTGACTGCCAACTCTTATTTCTGTATGTGTGTATACCGTATTTACTCGCGTAATCCTCGCACTCGCGTAATCCTCGCACCCCTAATGTGAGCCACCAAAACTTGAATTTTTTGGTTCCTCGCATAATCCTCGCACCCCCAACTTTGCAGCGGCGAAAGTTGCCTGCTCGCGAAACTCGCATGGTGCACGCGCTCTCCAACGCGCCCTCCCCCGCCGCCTCTCCGTTCGGCGGAGAGCGCTGTGTATCCAAGGCCATCCAGGCGCCCTAACAACCTGCATGGCTACTCCCTAACTAGGCGCCCTAACACGCTACTCACACTGTCCTTGAACCCGTTTCGCGCATGTTTCGCGTGCGCGCAACTAGACGGTGTTCGCGCAGCCCGCTGTCGTGTCGTCGTGTCGCCGTCGTGGTCCCGCCGTTGAGCGGCAGTGAGTCACTCGCGTCAGTGGTGGATAGCTCGCTGCCGCTTTGAGAACTTTTCGATCTAATTGTTTTGTGCTTGGTGCCGCTTCGCCATGGGGAAGAACGCCAGCTACACTGCCGCTTTCAAATTGAAAGCGAAAGAGTACGCGATCGAACACGGCAACCGTGCCGCAGGCTTCGGCGTCACCGACTTCAACGTGCGTTACTGGAGTAGGGCACGCACATACGACGACGAGATAGAGCGCGCGCCAGAAAGCAAAGGCGGCAATTTCATGATCGCTGATCGACGGGAGACTGTTAATAATAAAATAAAAAGAAATAGCTGCTGTTGGCAACACTGAGCGTACCTATACAAAAACGACCGCTACATTTAGCGGGATTGGCATACGAAAATTGGCAACACTGTGCACCGGATTTTTTTTTTCCCGCATAATTCTCACACCCCTAACTTTGCATTGACTTTTCCGAAAAAAAAGTGCGAGGATTATGCGAGTAAATACGGTATATATATATATATATATATATATATATATATATATATAATCGATAAGGTGAGAAAGGAACACTTACCCTCGCTTCGTTCTCTTGTAGCTTCTCCATGACTTGCGTACTACTCTGGAATCAAAATGCAAGCAAATTAAAATGTGCACAATTCTGGTCACCACATTTTTCCAACAGCTTTTCGACTGAGTATCCAACGTGACTGAGCATCAACTTACATCGTCGCCCCCTATTCGTAGTCTTAACCTTGCAATCTCATCCCGGAGCTCTTTGATAAGCTTGACGTTCGGGTCCTGCAAGCAGAAAAGTGAAGAAATTCACGACACATCGCTGTCATGTTCAACTAAACCAGAGTACAACTTACAGCAACAACCTCACATGAAATATCACCTTTGCAACATGTCAAAACTACAGCATCAAATGATGAAACTGCATTCACTGATTTTGTTTCGCCTAGGCTTCTGCACAAATCCAGTAACAAACGCTTAAAACTGAACAGGTAGATCTTAAAAAACTACAAAATATACAAATATTTTTTTTACAACCAATCTGTAGATATTTTACCATGTACTTTAAAATGCTAACATTTACTTCTATTTTCTTTCAAATAAAAAAAACAACAATCACTGACCTACACAATTATAGATTAACTGTTTGATTGATTGATTGTAGGGTTTAACGCGCCGACGCAACGCAGTTACGCGATTATACGTAAAAAAACGTGAGATACAGATTGCCGGTAAGTGCAGTCAAGAGCAGCTACTATTGAACCACTATAAAAGTTGCATTCAAAGCTAAATGAAAAAGAATAACACAGTTTCAAAAGTCACTTTTAGTTCAAATCCTACCACCCAGAGAAACGCCCATGATTTGTTACAGCATGTGGTCCGTCATGCATCCACCATTTCCGTCATGCCTGAACTAACCTCATTGATGGTTGGTTTGTTGATGATGTTCTTGGCCCGGTTCGCATATCGCAGGGTGCTCAGGGTCTCGCCGTAGTTGCATTCAGCTGGAGAAATAGCTGCATGTGACGAGGGAATCCAAGTTAGAAATTCCGAACAACAGGCCAGCCAGATTACAAGGTACAGTCACCTTTAAAAATATTTTTTAGAACAAGTGTACACAAATACCAGGAATGTTTTTCGACACAATGGTTGTCCAGCAGCTGTAGCAAATGTGGAAACACATCTTCACAACTTAGGAAAAAAAGTTGGCCCAAACGCATGCATCAAGGAACCCCGGGTATAACAGAGAAATTCGCTAAAATTCCTGTGGCTGTGTTCTTGTTACTTTTGATCGCACCTGAACAGTACTTGTAATGGTTCACCCGCCAAAAACTGTCAGGTTCTCCCACTTCACAGCACATTTCGGAACCACTGTCTGGAACCACTAAAAACGTGCTCAGCCTGAGCATTCGAATGATGCAGTGTTTTTTTTGTTTGTTTCTTTTTTCATTACAGCAGCTCTTGTGAATGTTTGGCCTTACAACAGCCACAAAAGTTTGATTCCACAATTAGGGGAAAAAAACAATTAAGCCCAAAGTTTCATGGACACTGTTACCATGCAGAAACACACGTCAATCAAATGGGTAATGAATGACTGCTTCATTTACAATACACATTTCTTCCATTTTAAAATTTACTTGACTCTGCACTGCATTTCTGTGTTGGTTGCTTAACCCCAAAGCAGTGCAGAATGTAACAGCCATTAAATTATCACCTGGAAACCAGTCTTCTTTCATGCAATAAATCAATGATGAAAGCCTCAACAAGATAGAAACCCAAAACATCAGCAATCGAAAATGGGCTAGCAAGAGCCACTCTCTTCAGAAAATCGTCATGCATCTCAAGACGTCAAAAAGCTTGCAGGAAATATCTCACAATGCACTTAACAACAACTAGAGCTACATAACTTCAAAAAGAAAAAAAAAATCCCATGCCATCTTCACTAACGTGAAACCTGGAAAGAGGCAAAGCATGCAGTGTATACATGTATTCTTGGCACCTTGGCATTTTTGCCAACAAAGATGAAACCGTTAGGGGGTAGAGGTATACAGCTTTGCTGTAAAGGTCTCGTGTCTTTGAAGCACCAAGCTCTCTGGCGCAAGGTGTAAAAGAGTGTCCCAGTGCTTTTTTTAGAACACGTTACATTCCAGCGCGAGGTGCAATTGAGCTTCCCGGTGTTTTAGTACCATGACTACATGCGACGACGATTACGACGACGAAGGACGACGACAGGAGGCGTCAACAGCCCTAGCCCCTAAGGGGCTTCGCTGCTAAAAAATACAGCAATTCGTCCTACAATGACCTGCTATTACGCTACAGTTCACCTCTTACTCAAACCAGAGTAGTAAGCACGTATACTCAGGCACTATCTCAAATTGCCGGAAGCAAACCAGGCACACGATATTCCCTTCCATGCACTCACTGGCAATCATGATTGTCTTGGAGTTTCCTCCAAGACTGTCCCTGAGAAGCCAGGTCAGGACGGAGTCTCGGTACGGGATGAACACACGCTTCTTGCTGTGGCTGGTCGACAGCTCAGCTGCGCAAGAAAGAAACAACAGGAAAAACAAAAATGAAGCTGGAGAAAGAAAGAGAGATACCATATTTTTGCACGTATAACCCGCCCCTGCATATAATCTGCACCCACACATTCAGCCTGCCGGAAAAGAAAAAAATATCCTCACGTATTGCCCACACATTTGATGCTATGTAGACAGAAAAAGCACATATTAGCATGATGATGATGATTGCTATTGGTTTCCCTTTTGTAGCGGGGTGATGACATGTCATCTTACCAAAAAGGACTAATATACCCATGTTTTACACTCTTTGTTTGGTACTAGCGCTGCTTAGGGCAGGCACAAAAGCTTATTAGACACAAAATACTTTTTTTTTCCTGTTACACATGGTAACTGTCCTAGGCAATATCCCCCTCTCTGCTTTTCGTCCACCAGCATTCTAATCATCTTTTCGTCCCCTCGACAGCCTTGAAGTTAACTTCCTCTGTGATACCCTTAAATCCTAGGGGCTTCTGGAAGCCCAATATTCCCTTCATGTAGATTTGGATGGATACCCTCACATTCTAACACTATGTGCCGCATAGTTTCCGTTTCTTTTCCGCAGACCACGCATACCCCATCATTCTGTGACTACTTCTCCACAAAACTCTTAGTTCGCAGGCAACCTGCTCTAGCCTCAAAAAACAAAGCACTATCCTGGGAATTATCGTAGAAATTTTCCTTTCTGATGTTCAATTTCTCAGCCCTGTACATCTCTAACGACGTTTCAGCTTCCATTTTTTCCCTCCATTTATTCGTTTATTTTCCCTCACTGTTGTACACAAGGCCATCTTCACGGCACAACGCGCATCGCTGCGAAGATGCACTGAAAGAAAAACCCTGCGTATTATCCACACCCCTACTTTGCCACTGAAATTTTCGCATTCTTGGTGCGGGCTATACGCGCACAAATACGGTACAAAGCTGTGGCATTCACACTGGGAACAGTGAACGGTAGACGTGGGAGGCTGCCCGTTTCCCTCTACAAAACGAAAGCCGTACGCCATTACTGCCTTTTAAATGTGAAGAACGTCCAACGAGTTTGCAAACTAAATAGAAGTGCCACTCGGTTAGCTCGCAGGTTGAACTTCACCCACTACTAATGACCACGTCTGTAAAATATGCATTGCAGAAGTTTGGGTGGGGTCTCATATATGTAGAGAGGAGTGTTTACGCTATGAAAAAAAGATGAGTCCGTAAATAGCTATTGCATTGAAGGAATAGAGATCCGCTGTTGTGTAGCCTTGCAGTACCGTTCCTTTTAGCTTAATTAGAAGTAGGGGAAAAAACGAGAGAAGCGAGACAAGACTTCATACATGCCACTGCTTTGGACGGTATTGAGAGAAAAAAAAAAACACGAAACAGAAAGGAAGAAAACATTTAAGGAAAACCAATTGATGGAGAGTGACTTGCGTGATAAACTCAAAACCGGTTAATCTCCGTTTTTACTAAAATGTACAAAAGGAAAAGGTGGCATTACCTGTTACAAAAAGTTCCACACAAAATAAAAAAAAGAGAGACAGAAAAGACAGAACTGGCAAGTTCACTCCCTCAGCGAGCCTAGAGCTACTCTCCAGATGTTACCACAAATTAAAGCATTATACATGACGCCTGCTCATGGAAAGAGCATTTCTAGCAAATCATAATTTCCAGCGTTATTTCTGACGAGTTATAGATTCTAGCTGGAATGAACAGCTTTTCACTAGAAATTTTTTTTAGTCTAGCTAGAGACGATTATTTCTGGCTTGCAGGTTTTTCTTTCTTCCAGCTGGACTGACAAATGCTAGCTGGAAGTAATAGCAAACAGCCAGAACAAAATCTCAATCCAGCTAGAAATGAGCTAGAAACTAATTTTCTAGCTAGAAAGTCTGCCTATCGATGCAGTTTTTTTCCTTCCAGCTGGACTGACAAATTCTAGCTGGAAGTAATAGCTGCCAGCCGGAACAAATCTCAATCCAGCCAGAAATTAGCCAGTAACTGAATTTCTAGCTAGAAATATTTCTAGCTAGAAGAAATTTCTGGTTAAATATTCCAGCTAGAAAAAAATATTTCCATCCGGGCAAATATTGCTGTTCCTATTAATTTTTTAGCAAAAAACGTTAGAAGTATACAGGTCTAGCGGAACTACATTATCACATAGTGCTGGCACTACTGGACTAGTAAAGTGAGCATCTGATCAACCAGAGAAATATGTACCATAATCCTCCTAGAATGCCATTTGTACAATTACACCAGTGCGCTACTGGTGTTTTAGTCAAGCTACCAACCAGACAACTCAAAGTGAAGATGAGAAAGGTGTGAGCCTTTTGCATTGCCTCTTGCCCTAACACAAACAAATGTGTTAATAAATGCTCCCCTGCCAAACCGCTCATCTTCGCACCATTTTGTTCCAGATGTTCCAGGATACCAACTAGCCAAAGTTCAAGCAGTTCAAATCTGTGATAACTTAATTTCTTTTTTTCCCATATTTTAAGGCCAATAAGTGACATATGTAACTGGAACATTGTTCAGCACACAGGTGTTCACAATGGCCGACGATGTTTTATGATCTTTTGACCTAAAGCAAGTACAAGTTTGTTGATATGTTTGGTCAATGGATGGATCAATTAATGAATTGATTGGTTGGTTGATTTATTTATTGACTGATCAATGGATGGATTGAATAATGAATTGATTGGTTGGTTGATTGATTGGGTGATTTACTGATTGATTGATTCATTGATTTATTTATTTACTGATTCATTTATTTACTGATTAATTGATTTTCTGATTGATTATATATTTATTTACTGACTTACTGACTGATTGATTTACTAAATCAATCAGTCAGATTTACTGTCAGTCAGATACTGTCAACCAACCAATCAGTCAATCAAATTTACTGACTGATTGATTGGTTGATTTATTTAGTGATTTATTTATTTACTGATTGATTGATTTATTTATTCACTTATTTATTTTTATGTATTTATTTACTCACTGATTGATTGATTGGTTGATTTGTTTATTTAGGTATTTAGGTATTTACTGATTGATTGATTGATCAACCCAATCAATCACTCTGTTTGCCAAATCATTTTCATGTTACTCTTCAAAGCACTTTGAGGAAATTTTATGCAGATTATGTGCGTAAACTTACTTCAACACAACCGCTACAAAAACAACCGCTACAAAAAACTACCGCGGACTTGTAAAAAAAAAGATAAAAGTCGCATCCGCCATGTACTGACCAAGCGCAGATATCACCGTTCCTAGGGTAACCAGCGACTTGTTGATGTGGCCGCCTTCTTTCAGGCGCTGACCAGTGGCCTTGGTGGAGTCAGCCCGCTCGCTGCAACAACAAGAGAAATAACATTCGAGGCTCTCTTGCATGCAAGCCCGATTAACCCAGAACAAGACACTTCGTTTAAGAAGTGAAAACGAACAGGTTACCTGCCAGCCAGGTCGACCAGGTTCACTTTGCTGACAGTCTCACTGGGAAGGTCTCGAATAAATTTAGCCTGAAACGAAAGCCAGGGCAAAAAAGTTTCAGACATGAAAAATTAAATTCCAGCCCTGATTAGTACTGTAGCTGGAAACGTTAAGACAGCTGTGAAAAAAAAAAAAAAAAGGCTAATAATTAGCTCAATTTGTTTCCTGACAATCCAACCCCAGACTGCCTTTCTGAAAAATATGTACTACGCAAACTACATAATGAATAGTCCGTAGCCAAAAAAAAAAAAAAAACCTACAAAATGAAAGCTTCCCTGTTCACACGCCCATTGCAGGCATTTTCAAACATTTTTGCTCTTGACTTGCTATCACATCCCTTTATCACTGAATGCTGCGAATTTCCGCTTCCTTATTATCTCTAGTGTCACCATTATCAGCTACCCCATAAAATTTACTGCGCAATAAAATCTCACTCCCAATGCCTTCAGCCACTCTCATCCTATTACGTGTATCTCATGTCACACTCGCAAATATTTTCATCTCATCACTCTATCCATTTCTACGCCCCCCCCCAGCTATTGACTCTCGCTCTTTCCGAATCAAATTTTACTTCAGAAGAGAATAAAAACACAAGAGGTCCCGAGGTTCAAAAATTAAATGTTAAAAAATATAACCCAAGATTACATAGTAAAAAAGAAGAGCAGGAATTAATCAGTCAGCCCAAAAAAGAGAGAGGAAAAACAAAAACGAACAAAGAAAGAAAGAAAAATACTATACTGCTCTTGTTACAGGTACGCTCAAGCATAACAATAAGCGCTGCTACGTCAAAACCCAGTTTTTAATTCTACTCACCCACATCACTTAGCACACCCGAACAAGCAGAGTGTTATTTCACTCTCCCCCGCATCATTTTTATTTGCGTTCTTTACTGCGTTACGACACGACGCGTGCTTTTATACGGGTAACACTTCCTGGCTGCCTACAGTATGATTCATCTTCGCGGAGAAGAAAGAGATAGTGAGAGAGAGAGAAAGAGAGAGAGAGAAAGAGAGAGAGCTCTCACCTGCGTGAAATTCAATGTAAAAATGGCGTGCGACCGGCTGCTCACGTCATTCATAGCCGTGGAAGCGGTCGTCCTAAAGGACAAAAAAGAAAAGCAAAAGAGAAAGAGCGAGAGAGAGAGAGAAAAGAGGATAATGAGCGCACGTCTTCGGTGACAGGCGAGGCCGAGCGTACAAAGCTCAACACACCTGTGTGCATTCCCCCGAGCCATGAGTTCCTCCACATCCGAATAGTCCATAACGAGATGTCGCGACAGGTCTGTGGAAAAAAAAAAAAAGCGTGAAAAAGACAGCTTGTCAAAGGCACACACGTATGCGCTTTTGAAATGAGAGAAATAAAATTTTCTTGTACAGCCTTGTGTAATTTTGAACAGCTTAAAAACAAACCGCAATCAACTCGTGGTTTGATCCTCGTTAAACAATTGGGTCGTTGTGAGTCTGCACTGATATGGTATTTGTGTTTTCTCTCAATCCCCGTCTTGTTTGAGTTGCAGTTTTTGTACACTACAGCTGGTTTTATTTCGTAGGTCGAAGCGACCTTAATACCCTCACACTTACCTGCCCACGGGAAAAGCAATAATTTTGAATACTCTAGGAAACAATTTTTTCCCAGTCGCAAGAAATATGCAACGTATAAGCGTATGGTATCGAACTGTAGAAAAGTAAATTTTCTTTGCAGTGCTAATTGTTAATTGCAGTGTAATTCCAGTGGTAATTGCAGTGGTAACAAGACACTGGCGGTGCTTAAAAAAAATCGTGGTGCGCAGAAAAACAAACAAAAGAGGATGTAAGTGTGTCTAACACTCAGTAGGTGGCGCCAGTTGTGAGCGTACTTGGAAAGCGCCAAATTTGAACCAAAAACATCGAAATTTGAACTTGAAAGCGCTGATAGTATACTATTGATTTGAATAGGCAAGGGAAAGAAGGTTACAAACAGCAATAATTCCAACTGCACTGAGGACTAGATTGGCACTTACAGCTGGTGATTGTACGGAAAAAAAAAGGGCAAGAAAAATACACAAAGCGTATGTTTATTTTTGAAAATGTTTGGAAGACCCTCGTAAACAAATAGATGTAAAAAGAAATAGACCATAGTAAGCCCGTGAACATAACTGCTGAGCTTCAGTACATGACAAAACCAAGAGTCCATAAATACCACCAGCGAAGAGACGGTCTCCAAACTTACCCTGTACGTAGGGTCCCAGTTTTGGGTGCTCTCTGACTCGGAGGTTGTGTTGCGTGCTCTCCCTCTTCAGTAGATCTTTGACCTTCTCGTTGTAAATTTCAAGATAACTGGGGGCAACAAGTGAGAGGGTGAAAAAATGACTCTCAGACGCTACTCGTGCTCTAGCACGAGTCTCTCACCAAATTTCTTCACGTGGATAGTAAAGAGGTTTAAAACTACAGCAGACTGTTCGTGTGCGTGCCAAATGTTGTTTCGAGAGAGTAAATTGCTGGGCAAATTGGTTCATAATGTACTTAAAAAAAAAAAAAACAGCGAAAACAACGAGCGCTACCGAAAAATTTTCGTAGCCATGCTTTCCGTAAACGTTTTCGTGCCACGAACGGTTGTAAGCTAACTATGCCCGTGATTAATACATTCATGCATTCAAAAGCTTGCAGTGGAAGCAACGTAAGTGTACGCAGTGTAAGCAATAAGCAATGACATGAATGGCCCTTTGTGCATTTCACTGTTGCTTAAAGGGAAGGGACCCTGCAACACTTTTTTCAACTTTTTTTAAAATCTTAAATGCTTGCAGACCGTAGTCACCTAACACACCCAGCACTTAGATTTGGGAGGTTGCAAAGAACCTCAGCCAAAAATGAATGCTCTATGCCCATCACATAACTTGAAAACTCGCTCAAAACGTTTTTCTCTCTTTCCCGGTCTTGATGTTCTTCAACGGCCCGAATCACATCACTGAGGCCATGTAGCGGCTGTTGGCCGGTTTTCCTTCAGTTGCAGCAATGAACGCTTTTCGATGGCAACTTAAAAAAATAAAGCCACAAAAACAAAGCAGAAATGGAAGGCGTATCTGGTGCGACAAGAAAATCACACAGTGCCGCTCCGTGCTAGCGATAACTGTAGCTTTCGCAGTGCTTCCAGATGCGAAGGAAAGGGTGAAAGCATTCATCAAAAGTTGCGCAGGGTCCCTTCAATTAACTGTTACAGCAATGCGCAGACAAAGATTATGCAAAAGATTAGCCCTCATAGTTCGGAGTTATAAGCATTACAACAAGAATATAGCGTAATCAAGATAATCGGCTGAAAGCGCACATGGGTGTAAAAATCTAAAGATTAAGAGATATAAAACTGAAATATCAGTTGTCTATGGTGTTTGCGAACACCTTATGTTGTCAACATAAGTTTAATACAAACGCTTTACGAAGAACTGCGCCTCAAAGAACAAACAGGTTTTCTCTCAAGACTGCCTGTAACACTATGCACATTCAAATTACGTTGTTGATTTTGTTTTAAGAGAGAAGCTTGCGCAATGGTAAACATTTTTCTAAACATTCATAGCTTTCACGGCATGCTTATTTATATACAGACACATGCCTCCGATGCTGCTTATATTCTGAAGAATATCCCTGTTTTTTTTTTTTTTGGACTACCTAATAAAATATTCATTGTAAAATGCACTCTCAAACTAGAGCATACATTTCATTTTTTTCTCAGAGTGTGTCTTCAATGCGTGACCCAAGGCCCAGAACTTTATAAATATTTCAGTTCCACACAGTGATTCAAACGGCCTACACACAAATACTAGTACAAACGGTATACTCACCTAACTTCTGTACGAAATGTGGTGCCTGAATTTTGTCCTAGCTTCATCCTAGTGTACATTGCCTACAAAGAGAGCACAAAACATGAAATAAAACACTAAAAAGCCTTGGCAACTCCCTAAGCCGTACTTCACTTGCACAAAAAGAGACAAAGACTGAAGCGCGACGACATGACACAGTGCACGTGACACGAGACAGTGCTCTCTGTGTCATGAAAAAAATATGAATAAAAACTGAAAGCTTAGGAAGTTCAGTAGGCTGTAGGTTTGGGCGAGTTGGTAATCCATGCTGTACTTCACTTGCGCAAAAAGGGACGAAAACTGAAGTGAGACAACATGACACAGAGCGCGCTGTGTCGTGCACAAGTGCGCTCTGTGTCATGTCGTCTCACTTCAGTCTTCATCTCTTTTTGCACAAGTGAAGTACAGCATGGATTACCAACTCGGCCAAACCTACAGCCTACTGAACTTCCCAAGCCTTTAGTTTTTAGTTGTCCATAATTTTGAAATAAAGGAACAGTGTTTTATACAAGCCGCGGAACATCGTTTTATTTTATTTTTTTTTCCCAAAAAGGCAACAAATTTTCATTACAACCCATCACCAAGTTTAATTAATTAAGTGAAGAGATTTGAAGATGCAACCTACCTGACAGATTCGCGGTATGAGGCCTTCGTTATCCTAGGAGAGGAGAGAGACGCATTCAGGTTTTTTTCAGCATCTTCGAATAACTCGCAGAACAAAAGTACAATATCACACACGAGCAAATACAGTTTAGGGTATAAGAAAGGATACAGGTCTGCCACAGAAAAGGTTTCCCAAGGCAGACGCAAAAGAACAAAGTAAAAACTTGGAGATACAAAACAGGAATGGGTAACTCAAGTCCATAAAAATACAGGTAAAAACATTCCAAGTCTGACTGACCAATTTGTTGCAATTTTCGGTGATCATAACGATTCATGAAGAAAAACTGTGAAGGCTTAGCTCAAAAGAGGCTGGATAAATAAAAACAAGCTTATACAAGTGATACAGAAACAAGCAGAGCCCACAAACGACATGACGGCAATTATGATTATGATTACGACGAGTGATGATGATGATGATGCGAGTGTCATAACGCACAGGGAGGGGGGAAAGGGACTCACGGCTGATCCCATCATGGTGAACGTCTTTCCGGAGCCAGTCTGGCCGTAGGCAAAGATGCATGCATTGTAGCCTTCAAAGGCGTTGTCCACTACTTCCTGACCCAAGTCATTGAACACCTGTTCCCCCGCACACCGGAAAAACAAAAACAAAACAAAAAAAAACTTCGTCAAAAAAAGAAGCCACCCAGGGAATGAATGCATGAAAACGGGCAGAGAGATCCAAACAAGAGCAGTAGCAATGCGTTTACCAATGTTAAGGAAATTAAAAATTTCAAAAGGGAGAAGTGTGTTTTATTTTTCTAGTTTTGTTTCAAAGCCAATTTTCAAATTGTATGCATTCATTTTCTACCTCCTTTCTCAGCAGTCCCAGATGCTGCATGCCTCTTCATGGAAAAGGCCAACAAATTTAAAGCGTCGTCGGTCCATTCTGATACTATACACATTTAATATGAATTACTCACTAGCAGGTGTCAAAAACCATTTATTTCCCAGGGCATGAAAATGCGAGCTTACGAGATATTTTGAGCTTGGACAAAGGCCCAACAAAGTTGCTCAACAAGAATAAAGCATCAACAACTTCAATTGATATAAGAAAAAATAGGCCTAAAAAATACAGAAGGACGCTTATAAACTTCCGACAGCTTCGGAAGGGAGAAACCAAGGCTGTCTCACTAAGCAAAGCATCTTGCAGCAGAGAAAGAGGCTAGCTACGCATGAATCAAAGTGCTTCCGTAATAAATATGTGTCTGCAATCTCGCCCTTCAACGTGTCTCCAAGACAGACTTTTATCTCTCCAGGCATGGCACCCAGCCAGAACTCTGCTGGCTCAACCCCGAAGCGTGCAGCGATGAAGGAGTGCTCTTCAAAGAGTAGCACAGCTCCGTCGATCTTATGTTTACACACAACTAGCCAGATAGATACAGACGTGGCAACCTCCGAGAAGCTGCACGTAAACAATACTACGATTTGCAGGCGTCACTGTCAGTAGACATGCATGTGAATATTGCTCTTTTCTTTTTTTTTCTTTCAGTTATAGTAGTTTCATTACAACTTGATCAGGTCAGGCATCATCCCCTCGATCAATTAGATGGGTACAAACAGCGCAATGTAGGACGAAAGACAACGGAAGGCCCGAAATACAAGCGCTAAATTATAGCTGTAGCTTGGTTGGTAAAATAAGCTGGTTGCAAGTTTAAATGTCTTTTAACTTCGCTGAAAGTGGATGTCGTAACCACAGCTGTTAGGCCACAGCGTCAACACAGACCGATTATTCTGGATTTTTTAGTTTCCTATCAAACCCCAAAAATTGATTATTTAGAGACAGACGCGCGTGTGTGTGTGTGTTGATTACTGTTGGTGAACGCAGAAAGGAAGGCCAGAAATCAACAAGAGAAAGAAAGAATGAAGGAAGTGGTTTGTTGCTTTTTCTTTTTTTAAAATCAAAATTAGAATTTTGAAATGTTGGGTAAAGCAAACACAATGGAATAAGATATACACCCCTAGTAGGATCCAAGTTATCCACCAAAGCTACAAAAAAAGAAGCCAACCACTTCCCTATGCCTTCCCAGGTGTTCTTGACTGGTGCCTTTCCATTTTATATATGTGTAAGTAAGGGTGGGGAGGTAAACAATACCCTAAACCATAACACTTGTCTTTTTGCCATTAGGGCGATAAAGTCCAATACCAGTGCAAACCCATGGCAACACAAATGTTAGCACCAGGCAGAATAAATTCTGCACCACAAAATCCACACAACTGCGCCTTTTTTTTGTCCCTCATCATCACCATTCTCACCCTTCTAGATCGCAGTTTTCAATCCCAACTAGAAAGTCCGGATGTAAACTTCTAGTTACCTGTTCCTGCGTTGCAAAGTGGGGGTCGCGGGGATTCACCGACCAGTAAGAGTAGTCGAAGGTGAACTCCTTGATTCGCTCCCTGCCCAGCTCTTCACTTCCACCTTGTGGAGACACCTGTAGAGGGGCGTCAGGGGTCAGAGGTCAGATCTCGTAACGGGATGGCCAGACCATTCCGGAACGAACAACACCACTGCTTACGTACAAACACCGATCCACACAGGGACAACAAGAACTTCGCACACAATGCGCCATGCACACACCTCCAGACCTCACAGAAAAATTTAAAAAATTTCAGCTCCATGTGCATGTTCGCATCTAGTATGCCCCTGCAATGCATGGTAGATTTACAGATTGAGAACAGCAATGCAATAGCTATATGAAATGAACTTATTAACGAGTCCAAAAGCTACGCGTTAAGAATATCACTCATGAGTTAACAATGCTTCAGAATTAAAGCAGTTTGCACTCAAATTGATGAAATGAAAATGCAACGAACACAATGACTAAATTTCTCTCTCTCTCTCTCTCTCTCTCTCTCTCTCTCTCTCTCTCTCTCTCTCTCTCTCTCTCTCTCTCTCTCTCTCTCTTTATTTTGTCGCAAAATCTTACTAACACGAACATAGTAACTAATGTCTTTGTTTCTCTCTCTCTCTCTCTCTCTCTTGCCACAAAATTTGACTAATACAGGACTGAGTTCTATAACATTGTATAGATATTATAGTATCTTGTTACAGATATTGTTTCACATCTTGTTATAGATATAATATTATAGATCTTATATTACCTTATATAGATATTAAAAATTGCCAGCCCGTTCAAACAGGATATGCCACCCAAGCACAACAAAACAGTTCTTTCGTTACGAATCCCCCCAAAGTTTTTTGACACAAGAAACAGGTTAAAGGTGCAACCACCCCTGGTGACCCCTCGGCAAAGCGCATCAACCCCAGCCACATCTGTTTAATGTGAACACCAGTACAATTTTTTTTTTCGTCTCGCAGATTGAAAAAGCACTGCGATTCCCTTTCCTCTTCCCCAAACCCATTCAAGATCCCTCCAAAGTTTGGAAGAAAAGAAAAAAAAAACGTCTTGCCAGCACAGAGCTATCGTCTTGTGGTCAGTGCAAAATCATAAAGAGCAGTAGCTCAGACAACGACCATTGTGCTCAGAGGCCATGCAGTACGCCCAAAGCAGCCCAGCGACACCCATTGTTCGTGAGTAAGCAGCTCTGATACAATATCAGTGGCTGTGCTGGTTTCATCACACAGGGCAACCCCCAGAAGTCTGCGTGCGCCTCGTCAAATCAATGGCTCCGATTTCGAAAACAAAACTACGCATGAAGCTTCCTAATTAGAGGTGTTTAGCAAAGAAGTGCATACTAATAAAAAAGATATATCTAGGGAGCCATACACAGTGCAAGACATTAGCTTCTCCCATGTTTCTTTTTTTATTTGCCTTCGGGAAGCATGATTCTTGAAAAGTCTGTCTTACACCGTTCACTGCTAAACTCAGGGTAGTCTAATTCAAATGAGTTGTCGTAATACTTGCCAGTTTTTGTCATTGAAAATGCCACTTATTCATCAAATGATGGCTGAGATGTGGAACTCAAGCATTCAAGCCTACGATGCTTTACGAGAGGTCATACGTAGTGTGTGGCGTTGAAACGCTAAGCTAATGTATTATTACCGTATTTTCACGCCTATAACCCGCAACTTCAGGTGTGATGTAAAGCTGTGGATGATATGCGAGGTATTTCCTTTGGTGCAGCTTCACCGCAATGCGCGTTGGGCCGTGATGCCCCTAGAGCAGTAATAGCGACTAAGCCACTGTAATCCCATTGACAGTGCTTATTTTGCACACACAGCTTAACAATATACCAACCTGAAAAAATGTATGCGGCAAGTCATCTAGTTACGTAGTCAGCTAGGTAAGTTCTTTTGCACGAACAAATGTGTAGTGTTGCTTGAGTAGTAGCTTTGGTCCATCCTTTTATATATAAAATATGCAGAAAATACGTGGGGATATGTTTTTTTTTATCTGTCGGTGGAAAGTGGGGGTGCAGGTTATACGCGTGAAAATACGGTACATAGCTACAGTATGCCAATCCAAGCCCACGTGAAACAGAAAGTTGGCTAGGCGCAATTTTAACACTCGGGACGAAAAACTGTTTCAAAGCGACGCCTCGTACGTGACTGGCGATCCAACTGGGACAAAGAAAAGCATCGCAGCACGCGATCAGTTAGGAAGATGTCTAACTGTCACCATGAGGGAACGGCCATAAATTTTGTAATCTGACTTCCCACCAATTCCAAGTTCAGTGCACAGTGAGTCAGTTTCGTTGTCACCCCCACTAGCTCACTGTGCAATCTTTTGTTTTCGCAGTTTCTAAAAGCAAGCTTTCCGGCGGGGGGTCCCGAACAACCAACCATAAATTTTTATAGCCCCGAATGGAAACACTGACAAAGGACTGACTATACGAAAGCCCTGCGACAACACTGGAGGGCCTTATTTCAGTGAGATAGAGAGAGGGGGGGTGCAGAGAAGCAGAAATCCAAACCGAAACGACGTAGCTCCCGTTATCACGACACCCCCCTGCCCAAACCTGCGGAAGTCATGATAACGATAACAGTCGCACTTTGTTAACTACGTGCTTTCTGTGAGCGATTTCGGAGAGGGAGCTGATAGTGGGAACGGCCTTGAACGTGCGATCATGCACCCGAGAGAATTTCATTCACCCAATAACGTCCCCGTGCTATTGCACATATTAAGATAGCGATGCGAATCCACCCGCACTTTAGCAAACAATCAACACTACGCACACACACGTCATGTTCAAATAATTTTGAGCGTGTCCTGATAAGTCGGTGGAAATGATTTCTATGTATTACTTCACGAACTTGACCGAATGCTTGTTTACTTCACGGTCTAGGTTCTTCATTTTCAGCTTGTCGATGAGAAAGAATCCAATTGAACGTGTTATCAAGCACAAGTGGGAGAAAAATTTAAATGCTTATCAGGCTAACCAATTATAATGTTTTAAACACATGACCAAATTACAGGCCAGCAATACCTAAACTAGCCATAGAATGTAATTCAGGACTTGTTGTTGGGCGAGTTGGTGCATATTCTCAAAAGGGATAAACTGCACCGGAGAAGATGCCACACAGAGAGAGGTACACAAGGACAGGCGCAATACTTGTGTACCTTTCTGTACTTGTGTACCTCTCTGCGCCTGTCCTTGTGCACCTCTCTTGGTGTGGTGTATTCCTTAGCGCAGTTTACTCCTTTTGAGTATGTAATTCACCTTACTACAAAAATTCAGTAGTAGGACACAGTAAATTGTCTTCAGCAGGCGTTAAACACAGTGTCACAAACCAATCCGGCACCAATCCTTTGGCATAGAGTAAACCGGTGTTGTTGCATTATTCCCTAACAGCTACCAAGGGTACAATGCTCTAGGGAACAAGCATGGGCGAGTTGGTGCAGACTCTCAAGAGGGATAAACTGCACCAAGGAAGACACCACACAGAGAGAGGTACACAACGACAGGCGAAACACTTGTGTACCTCTCCACAACGACAGGCACAGTACTTGTGTACCTCTCTGCGCCTGTCCTTGTGTACCTCTCTCGGTGTGGCGTCTTTCTTAGCGTAGTTTACCCCTCTTGAGAATGTAATTCACCTTGCTACAGAAATTAAACAGTAAGAGTAAACTGTCATCAGCAGGCGTTAAACACAGTCGCCAACCAATCTGGCACCAATCCCTTCGCATAGACTAAACCCTTGTTACATCATGCCCTATAAAACTACCAAGGGTACAATTTTCTACGGAACAAACACTTCACGGAGAATCCCCAAGGGTGCAACAATCCCCAGAGCACAGTCTCATGCATCACAACGTGGTGACGGGGCGTGACATGCGGCGGTGGCGACCTCGACGCAAACACAGGAAGCAAGGAAACCAGACTTTGACAGGCTTGCAACACACCATTGTACTCACTATGATATTGGGGCAGGAGATTAGGCTTTGAAACTGTTTGGTGCAAAAAACAACACAGTTGTAGAAATTGAAGACCAGTGTCCCCCGTCACGTGTGACTTAGGGGAAACTGAATGGTCTTAGAAAAAACCAAGGGAGGCAAGGCACAAAAAAAAACAAGTATACAGTGCTATATCCCCCATGAAAATGAAAAGAGCATTTCTAGCGAGAAATCATAATTTCCAGCTTCGTTTCTGACTAAATTTATAGATTCTAGCTGGAATCGACAGCTTCTAGCTAGAAAATTTCTTAGTCTAGGCCGAGACAGTTATTTCTAGCTTGTATTTTTTTTCTTCCAGCTGGAATGACAAATGCTAGCTGCAAGTATCAGCTGCCAGCCAGAACGAAATCTCAATCCAGCTAGAAATGAGCTGGAAACTGAATTTCTAGCTAGAAATTCTGCCTATTTCTAGCTAGAAGAAATTTCCGGTTCAGTATTTCAGCTAGAAAAAATATTTTCACCCGGGATTGGTGTTAATACATACTGCATATTGCATACTAAATATACAAGTTTAGTACTGGTTATTAGGGGTGTTAAAATAGTGAAAGAAGCTTTAATGAAGTGAAATCAAGTCAAGTGAATGTACGGGGGAAGGAAAACTTGCTTGAATATTGAATTGAATTGAGCATAAAAATTTTTTTTCACCCTGTTGTAGTACGTTCAGCTGTTACATTCGGAACACAATAAAACCAAATGAGAAATATAAATTGACACTGAGTGTCACACACATTCTCGGACAAAGGCTTTTGGGGAGAAAGCCTGTTATGCCGCAAACACAGGCCCGGACATTTATAATGCACCTAAATATTTGGCCAACACCAAATATTACAAGATATCGAATATCAAACGCTCGAATTGAATGTGTATCAAGCAATAAGAACTGTTAGAGCTGTATAAAAAATTTTGAATATTTTTTACACCTACGGGTTATCAATTTTGAAGACTGATACCTGCCATACAACGGCCTTGATACCCCATCTTAAAGTGTGTAGTATGCAAAGTAAGTTACATTAAATACAGAACACCCAAAAACATGCAATAAGCCTATACTCAAACAGCTGCCTACATGCAATACTGGAAGGCTTTCTTTTCAATTCTATGCGAACTTGTGCAATCCACTCTAATATAATCCACAAACACTTAAAAAGTAGCGAATGCAGCATTCCCGTCCAAACAAACAATGCCAGTTCAACATTTCAAATGCAATAAGTAGACTTGTACAACACACTCCGGGCCACCATGCCAATTTGCAACACTAGGCAGGCAAACAGAAAAATACGCAGAACTTCAACCGAAAAGTGTTTTCAGAGCAAGCCTGCCTAACTTTGTTAATTATTCAGCCATTAAACATCTTATCAACTGTTAAAAAAATAAAACTACCACACATGTATACAAATATACAAACTACCTACACGTCGTGGGTTTCATGAAATGCTCTACAGGTATAGAGTTAGTGCTAGCATAAATATAAATAGCCTTCATGTGTAGGCTGTTTTTTAATTAAATTTATGTTTCAAAGAAATGCTATCAACCTGTAGTTGGCCAAAAATACCACTGAAGCTTCGTGCAAACAAAACAACATGAGTGCGGCTTTTTTGGAGGCCTTACCTTCATGTTTTCGATGGACGTCTTGTTGCCTTCCATTTGTATTATCTCGCTGCTCTTCATGTCGATTTCCCTGAATAGAAAAACAAGGGAGAGTCAATAAAGTGATAGCCCCAGACGCTTCTTCAGTGAGTGACATCAGAGCACTTTGTCATTTATAATCAGCAGGTTATATATTTCCAAGTGTCTTGTTTTAGATTATCAGCAACAAGTGCTGATGTATTATTACTGTGTGACATTGCGCAGAATCAATGCTCACTGCATTAAAATGTGATTAATGCGATGAAAGAGATGAAGGCTACCTCTTCATAGTGAACATAAAAAAAAAGAAATTCAACTTTATGAGTTCAAGTAAATCTAAGAGCTCATAAAAATAAGACGTTTCCTGCAAGTGGAAAGAATTATGTCAATATCTGCTGTCAGCAAACGTCAACTCATGCGTCCGATCAAGAAATGCGTACTAACTGGTTTCGTAAAAAACAAAGCTTTGCCTGCATGGTAAGAACATGAGCACGATAATGAGATAGAGAGGTCCCTCTCTACGAGATCCAATATTATAAGCTTCCGCTACAAAGACTCGTACAAATTCGCATGCATAATTGCCTCCACCTTGCATTTCTTCTTTAAAAATAAAACAATTTAGCCAAAACATTGCCATTTCATGAGCTTGTTCGCTGCGCAATCTAAAGGGCGGTGTCTCCTGGTTTACCATACATCTAAAGGGCGGTGTCTCCTGGTTTACCATACTAAAAACGATCCGCATGTCAGCCACTAAAGTGGTATTGGTCAGACACTCTTACATTCGTTGCTGAATTGTGTAGTTAGACTAATTTAACCCCTTAGAAGACTATCTAGCGAAAGTCTAGAACTATCTAGAGCCATCTAGCCAAAGTTTACAGCTAGCAAATGAAACTAGAGCTATACAGCCACTTAGTGAGTCTAGAGCCATCTGGCTGAAGCTATCAAGTGGAAGTCAAGAGCCATCCAACTAGATTTTAAAGCTATCTAACCATCTAGTAATAGTCTGGAGTTCTCTAGTAAAAGTCTAAAGCATTAGTTTATCCTTAATGTCCAGGCAAGAAGAAGGTACCCCACACCCACTGACACCACTTATGGTATATCATGATGGTGTCACACTTGCTTGTAATGTGGTTTGACGCTAATCCCAGACACCAAATTTTGATCCTCGCCCAGTTTACAGTGAGTATCGACCCCGTGTTGGTTAGTGAATAGTTTGTATAGGTTAAACGTGCCGACAATTCACAAAGTTCCACCTTTGCAGAGAAGCGAATTTGTCTACAGGATTGGCTAGGAATTTATTAACACCCTTTCATCACAAAGAGACGCATGTAAATATGTTGAAAAAGCCCTCAACATGGCCGACACACTCTGGACTTCAAGCTCCAAAGTAATTAACTCGCTTCAGTGTCCATTTCATGTTATATGCACAGCTTTTTGTTGTCGCTGTAATATCCCACCATACAAATGCTAGAATAAACGAAAAAAAAAAAGGTTTGCTAGTGGGCAATAATTTTTCCATCACAGATATATGCCCCAGCATTGACCACTGACATAGTTGTAAAATACATTTTAAACTATGTGCACAGCTAAAATGTGCACATAGTTTAAAATGTGCACAGCTAAAACATTAACGGCCTTCATAAGGAACCTAAACGTATATAATATTTTGTAGTGAACTTGTATCCGCATCAAGGTTGTGCCGCAATATGTCAAAGTTCACTAGTCTTTTTTTGTAGGCGTTACACCATACAAGATTACCTGCTTTTAAATTCATTGACCAGCAAAAGTAACTGCCTGCTTGTCCCTCAAAGCCTGTTCAAAGACTTTTTTCCTACATAATGTCAAGTTTACGGAGAGCAGAACCAGCTGGTCAATTTATTTGTATTTATTGCTATTTGCTATTTGCCATGCTTTACTAGCACCAGCCAGATGGTATAAATCCCTAGCAGGCTCTATGGTAATAATATCCGACATGGGGCTGGACACAAGAGGTCATAGGCACTCTCCTTCAGCGAGCTTCAAAAGTAAACGCCAAAATGGTTCAAAATTATTTTATTGTTCTGTCAGAAATAATCGTCTGAAGCTGCGTCGAGGTTTCTCATACAGTGACATATTTCCTCAATGCAGATCTTGCCAGTCTTAGTCTAATTTCTCGAAATGCCTTTGCATACATAAAGTTCCAGCAATGCATTTCCCGTTGACTGGTTATAAATATACTTGATTCTTATTCAATATTTTATGCGTCCACTTGCTTCAACTTATTACTTGTAATCCCAGTTCAGTGCAAGGCAAAACGCGCCAACTGAAAAACCAAATGCGAATGCAATGCACTGTCGTACAAGGCACATAAAGACGCCGCCGCAAATGCCTCCTCTGTTCAATAACAGCTGTGTTATTCGCGGCGAGGATATGTTAACAATACGCATAGGCAGAGAGTTGCTGTTTTTCTGTTTCTCCTTCAGTACAAACCCTGCGAGCAGGCCTTGACCCACGTACCCTGCTCTTTCAGTGATAAAAAAAAGCTTGAGAGATATCTCTGCATTTTCTGCAAGGTTCAATTCTTTCACTTTTTTTAAGACTCATAGACGAACTGAAACGCCCAGCCTGCATCAGCAAGAAATAAATACAGCAAATGTTGTTATAATGAGATTGGTTCATTCAAAGTGTTTTATGATGCGGTTTCAAGCAGAGATGTACCCAGAGGGGGGGTTCAAACTCCCTTTGAAATTTTTTTAGGCAGTGTGTACTGTTCCTTTCGGCAAAGCTCAGCCCTTACCATAACTCAACCCCCCCCCCCCGAAAAAAATGCCAGCTACGGCCGTGCTTACAAACATGTATGGCTAATAACGACGATTTACTGTACAATAAAATTCTTCAATGTTCCCGAAACAAAGTTTCATCAGAGGAAAAACCTGAAAATTGGTTCCCAGAGGATTTCTTGCAGTTGAAAGTTTATGAACTAGGAGAGCAAAATCAAAGTGGGCAGAAGGGGTGGGCAGAAGGGGTGGGGATCGAGGGCCAGCTGACCTCTGTAAATAAATTGTCTCGTTGACAATTATAAGCTACAATAAAAATTCCGTCCATTGTCTTCCGTGGAAATGGGAAGAGCATTTCTAGCAAGAGATCATAATTTCCAGCTTCATTTCTGAGTAGATTTATAGATTCTAGCTGGAATCGACGGCTTCTAACTTGAAAAATACCTAGTCTAGCTATAAACACGATTATTTTAACTTGCAGGTTTTCTTTCTTCCAGCTGGATTGACAAATGCTGGCTGGAAGTTCTAGCTGTTAGCCGGAACAAAATCTCAACCCATCTAGAAATGAGCCAGAAACTGATTTTCTAGCTAGAAATTCTGTCTATTTCTAGCTAGAAGAAATTTCTGGTTCATTATTCCAGCTAGCAAAAATATTATTTTCACATGGGGTGTTTTTGTAACGTTGAACTTCGACATAGCTGCATGTTCGTGTGTGCCCTGTTAAGGCGAGTCTGTCTTTTAGTTAATCTGGAGAGAAACGCGTCATACCGAGGGTTGCGATATATTTGCCTTGTTTAAAACACAATCAATCACGCGTCATTGTCAGCTGCCTATGAGAAAAATGTCCCCGCTTTCTCCGCGACGCTCCAGGCACGACAACCGCAAGGTTTTAACGCACGGTGCAAAGACATCGTTGATTGGATAACCTCGTAACTACGTAGTAAGTTCGTTATCTATCAGACCTAGACACAATACGAGCCTTTTTTTGGGCGCGAATCCTAGCTGAGATAATGAAAAAGCATCCGATATAGAAGCAATGATGCTGTCATATTGCAGGACGTCAATATCAACGTCCGCGACGGTGGGATTTCGCACAAAGCGCCTAGTAACACAAAGTGCGCCTGAATCCTTCACTTGTGGCGTAACGCACAGTCCCGCGCGCCAAACCCGGACTTTGCTGGATCATTGCCACGCGCAGTGCCCCAGCTGTGTTGACACAGACGAACGTCGCGATCACGCGGCGAAGAAGGGCCCTCTCCCAAGAAAACGCTCAAGAAAAGCCCGCCCGTCTAAGGGAAGGCTCGCGGAACAGCTGAAAACGGGAGCACAGCTCTGTTTGTTATGCCACCCGTACGGGGCCGACCCGCCGCGATACGAAAGCGCTCTAGGAAACGCAGCAAAAGCAAAAGGCGATGCACGAAGGAGAAGAAAAGGTCCACGAAAGCGAAGCAGCAGGTTTCCTCGGAGGAGAGCGCGCGACATGCGCGTGAGTCACAAGGCGACGCGGGGCGAAAGTGTCTCACCTTTGATTAAAGGGCCTCGCACGCACAGCGACCTTCACTGACGCCATGGTCGCTCTTGTCAAGTTCGCGGGGCTAGAGCGAGGAACACGGAAACGGGTCAGAGCAACATGGAGACGGCGATCGGCGCTGGTTCCCGCCGAAGTCTACATATCCCCTCCGACGGCGACGTTGGTGCACTTCGCAGCTGTCGCACATGGGCCTAGCAGCAGCGCGCACCGTCGGGCATTTGACTCGCGTTTGTGTTGCTCAGCTGCTGTTGAGGCGACGCTGGCGGCGCCTGTCGGTCGTCGATGGCGACCGGCGCCAGGGTGGCCGCTTTGTGCCGCGGGATGCGCTAAATTTGGCGTGAAATTACACCGCCCTTCAGCAATGGCGCGAAGTGCGCCCTTGAAAACGGATTGCGTAGTTGGACGTTATGGTTGAGCGGTCGCTTTGTGTAGACCTGCGGCGCCGGAAGCGCTGCCAGCAACAAGAGGCAGGCCGGCTGTGTTTAGCAAAAAGAACAAGAATACTGGCCACGGTAATGAGCGATAAACAAGCCGTGAAAAACCGTTTGAACTATCACGGTAGCGCACCACGCGCTCACGGTGCTGCGATAAATCGTAGGTAGCCCTTAAAGTAGAACAAAATAGAAAAAAAAACATGCAGATGGTTAGATTACCCCAAAGCGACGTTCGGACAAAAATAAGCATTACGCGCGCAAGTTATGTATGTAGTTTTGTTTGAACTAAATGTCCGACATTTTTAGAATTAACGGTGTGGGGGCCATATAGTTACGCGCTGTACAATCCGCTTTGCAGCACCTTTAGTAATATTTTTTTTTTTTTTTGCATTGTAAACTTATTTAGTGTTCGCGAGCAAGACCTGTTCGTGCATGCGCTCATTGGTTGAGCACAATCACAGATAACAACAAGGCCGCCCTAAAAGGATCGATATCCTGCAGGTTTTCATGCTCTGAAAATACGGCCCCAGCTGCGTCATGACCGGGGTCGTTGCCCGCGTGTATGAATGTCACACCGTTGATTGGCGCATTTCCACGCTTAATGCGGCAACCTGATTCGCTGTTGCAGTACGTTTTATCCACTGTAATGTAACGCACAGCGTGTAGAGCCAAGGCCAGGGGTTTATCCAGGATTTCGATTTTGGGGGGTGTCGAAATCCTGGGCGGTGCTCGGTCCCTGGACATGGTGCTCGTGGTTGTGGAATCTTTTTGGGGGGTGTCGATAACCTTTCCGGGGGGGTATAAATTTCTGACTGAGGCGCTGATAGAAAGGTATTTGTGTGCCATAGAAAGTTCTACTGCAACTTCTTCATGGGGGCTCCGTTGCTGGATTCCACATTCCTGCGGTCGACTTGCACTTTCCCTGCCTTCCAACCAATTCCAGAAAAGTAAAAGGGTTAATGGAGTACATGCCGCTCTCTCAATCACTTATATATACTTCTCTACGAAATTTAAGAGTGTGAACAGCTCTTTTTTTACCCAAGGTTGCTGTCGGGTACGAGAGGTTGGAAACTAACGAACGACAAGGCTTAATTATTTTACAGTGCAAGCAGCCCGAGGGAAATCAACAAATACATGCCATGGTGTGTTTTTTTCCCCTGTTTATTCGTTTTCAAGAGAAAAATTAAGCACAGGATAATGCGCTCGCTCCTAAACAAGCTCTTCTCGTAAAATATTCGCAAAAAGATAATACATTCCGGGCAAACAGCTGCACTTTGCCACAGGATGTGGCCCTGTAGTACCTGCAGATTCCTGGCATTTAATTCATGTAAAACACAACAAAATGATACATATGCGCGTACACATGTGCACGGTGCAACAGTGTCAGGAACTCGATTCGCTAACATTTCCTTTCGAAGCGAATGCGCTATGAAATGGCCGCAGACAGGCAGTGGTGGTTGGCAGAGAGAATCAACTACCGCTAGTCGAAATGACAAGGATGGGGGCACGCGGAGCTTTCTTATCAGGAGGGTGTACTGCACTGCGATTGTGCTGTCTAGTGATTTACTGGCGTGGGCATTCCATAGCGTTCAACCATCGTCGTCGTTAGACGGAGGGGTGCGTTTTCTGCCTAATTTTGCACGTACGCGTCCATGCACCCTCCAAATCTAAAGTACTTCGACCAGTATTGCGAAGGCGGGAAACTTGAATTGCATTGGACAAACCTCCGTTCCACGAGAGGAGGGAGACAGGGCGGCGAAGAGCGTGATGGGTGGTAGCAGTGAGCCAATAACGGCGCTGCAACCCATTATAGTGAATCACTGCTCAGCACTTGCGACAGCGTTCACATTGAGTGGAATGGCTTTAATTTTTATCGACTTATTTTCTCTTTACAGCGGTGAAAATTTCAGTATCATTCGTGTGGTGAACGATGACGACGGTCACTTTCCGAATTCGATGAGGCATCTGAAGCTTTTAATAACTCACACTGAACCTTTCGCGTCAGTGCCCTGTGTTAATTGCAGTGGTAGTGGTGAACCGTGTTACCAGGGCGACACGATTCGCGCTCAGCAATGGAAGAAAAAAAATGGTGCATGCTGAACTGAGGGCACCAAACGAAAATTGAAGTGCGCAGAAAATAAATAAGGAGAGGAAACTTTAGGAGACATGAATACAAGCTCTGCTTTTCGAGGTAAATGAATAGAAGATGAGGGGGAAGGTAAGACGATGTGGAGGAGGAGACAGTGCGAGCACCGGCACTGAATACATTCATATCCAATTGGAATGTGCCGGAAGCATATTGAGGTGAGGCAGCGGGACAGACAGACAGACAGACAGACAGACAGACAGACAGACAGACAGATAGATAGATAGATAGATAGATAGATAGATAGATAGATAGAAAGATAGATAGATAGATAGAGAGAGAGAGAGAGAGAGAGAGAGAGAGAGAGAGAGAGAGATAGATAGAGAGAGAGAGAGAGAGAGAGAGAGAGAGAGAGAGAGAGAGAGAGAGAGAGAGAGAGTCAATAACTTTCATGAGTGAAACGTAAGCGCAAACAGACACAGGGACGAGAAAGGGAAACGACACCAGCGCTTGCTATCAAATGAAAGATTTATTAAAATCGAAAACACATATATACCATGCCAAGACCCAACAATCAGACACGTGTGACCGTCGCACATGCGCACGGCGGTACATCAGAACAACCGCCCCCTTTCCTTCTCTTCTTTTTCCTTTCCTCATCCTCCACCCCTAGCAAAAATTCTGATAGAAACTTGTATTAGTCTTATACATTTTTGTATTAGGTGTATAAGACATGTATTAGTCTTATACAAACTTGTATCAGTTTTATAAGTTTCATATACAAGTTGTATTAGTCTAATACAAATACACCTATTAGTTTGTATTAGTTTACAAATACTAATAGATCTGATAGACCTGAGTCTAATACGAACTAATAGAGGCGTATTGGTTTTAATAAAAACTAATACAAATGGACCCGCAAAGTGCGATTTCCTGAATTTTTATTTTTTCTGGAAAATCACAAGCCAAAAAAGGTTGAAATGATCGCCCTTGAGCAATAATGTTTATTTGGTATATTATTATGAAGCGTTTTGTTCACTAACAAATCTCCGTAAATCTCCAACCAAATTCTTATGCAAAATAGGTCAACTTTTTTTTTTCATTTTCGCCCCTAAAAATGCGCTACATTAAGAGCGCTGATGGGAGCTGGGAGTGCTGCGCCAGCGATAAGCCACCTTACCTGACCTAGCGTCACTAAATAAGCTTCGCCTTTATTTAGTGACGCTAACCTGACCTAAAGGCCCTTGATCGGCGTTTAAAGCAGATGATGGCATTGGATGATGGGACTTTAACCTGACCGTACCTGCGAGGCTGCAAGAAGAGCAGCAAGAAATCTAACGAAGCCGAAAAAACTTCAACGAAGTCAAGCGGTCAAGCCAAGCCATGCCAATGGTCTTCGTTGGGTAGCCAAGATGGCGACGGTATCAAAGTGCGGCTGGCGTGTGTGTACGTTCGGGAAGAAGACGGTTAGAAGGAAGCGGCTTCTAGCATTATTTCACATCAGACGCGTGTGCATCGCGTCATCTAGAAGTGTTGGAGATGTGTCTAACGCCCGTTTAACTTTGGCAAGTATGAACCAGGCCGCAGCGCGATTCATCATGGACCCGTCACCTCGCGGCTCCGGACATCTTTGCTCTGTCTGCTATGCTGTTTAACGAACGCCTGACATCGAAGATAGCGTGTGCATCACGTCATCCAGAAGTGTTCGCGCTGTGTCTAACGCCCGCCGAACATTGACAAATGTGATCCGGGCCGCCGCCCGACCCATCTTTGACCCGTCACCTCGCCGCTTCGGACTCCTTTGTTCATTCTCAACGGAATGCCTCACGAAGAAGAGACTCCATTCTAATCGCGTGTTGCGGAAGGGTGAATGCCGTTTTGAAGTTGCATCGAAATGGGAATGGTGTTCAATCGGCCATTAATGCGCTCGATATGTACCTACGGCTGGACCGTACAGGTTTGACGAGCTTTTCTGATTGCATGCTGCAGCTATTTTGTGGATTCGCATTGCAATTTATTCATTCGTTCTTAATTAGGTTACAAACTTATGTAACATTAAATTATTCAGCCAGATTTCTGTCAGCCAGAGGAATTTGCCTGTGTACCCTGATAATAAAATGCGTTGCCATGTTTCATTGCTTTGTTCGAACTTGCACTGGTTCTGATAGAACTAGTACATTCTGGTCGACCTATCAGACTAATACAGTCTGATAGACCGACCAGACTAATACACACTGATAGACCTAATAGACTAATACAGACTAATAGACCTAATAGACTAATACAGACTGATAGGACTAATAGGCTGATACAAACTGATAGACCTAATAGACTAATACAGACTGATAGGTCTATTAGTGGCAATAAGCATATACGTGTATTAGAATTTGTATCAGAATTTTTGCTAGGGACCCCCTCTCCTTAAGAAGCTGCACTTCTTTATCTAGAATACTCAGTGACGGGTGACTTATACAATCCGAACCCCTCATCCGGATATGGAAGGCTTCAACAATTTCCCTGGTAGCACGGTCTCTGTGTTTAAAAAGAACTTGCGTGTCTGTGAAGCATGGCTTACAACCGCAGTCTGAACAGTGCAGCGCCAGGTGTGTGTAACCAATTTTGTGTACTGCATTCCTATGTCCTGTGGCTGGGTGTACGTCGGCCAGACCGGCCACTTCCATCATTCCTTCTTTTCAAGGAGGAATGATGCTCCCTCAAGAGTCAAGCGTACATTGAGGCAGCGGCCGGTCTGACCGACGTATACCCGACCACAGGTTAAGTTAAGGAATAAGTTAAGGCTGCCATCTCTGACCTTAAGACAAACAAGACCCCTGGGCCAGATGGTTTGAGTGGAGGTTTTTATCAAAAGTTCTCTGCTATCCTTGCTCCCGTTCTGTTAGACAGATTCACAGAAGCATACGACCACGACGTTTTGCCGCTGACCTTTTACTTAGGGCGCACAGTTTTAATTCTGAACACGCAAGATGAACAAAAGCTGAAATCGGTTGACGGCTATCGGCCAATATCTCTCGGCAATGTAGATTATTAAATTTTTGCTAAAATTTTATCTATGCGCCTTCAACTTGTCATCACTTGTTTTGTAGGACCTCACCAAACCTGCGGTATTCGAGGTAGGAGCATTCAAACAAACATACATTTTGCTCGTTCAATATTGGAGTGTGTGTCTGATTCGGCAGAGCAGGTGGCCCTTATCCACATTGACCTTTCAAAGGCATTTGATCGAGTTTCTCATGATTTTCTATTCGCACAATTGACAGATGCAAATTTAGGGGATATATTGTTAAAAGGCATTCAGCTTTGTTACAAACAGTGCACCACACAACTGGTCGTCAACCGCGTTCTGCCTAAGCCAGTTTCGATTAAGTCGTCTGTTGGACAGGACTGCCCCCTTTCGCCCTTGTTGTTTGCCTTATACCTCGAACCTCTGTGCCTTAGTATTCAGCAGAGTCAAAGACTACGGGGTTTTTCCTCACTATCCTGCGAGGTTAAGGTCCTTGCTTACGCGGATGACATTGCCTATTTTTGTGTTTATAAAAAAAGCGTTCAAGAAGCCCTTAATCTGACCAGGCAGTTTTGTGATGCGTCTGTAGCGGCTGTGAATATGGAAAAAACAAATGGATTTTGGTTTGGTGAATGGGGTGCGAAACCCTCCTTATTTGCTGGCATTACTTGGGATAAGGACGCACTTCAATACCTAGGTGTACCTTTGCATCAAATACTAAACACCGGGCCGCATTGGTCATTGGCCCTCCAAAAAGTCAAGCGATCCTCGCAGGCATGGATGGGGCGAGAACTTTGTGTTTGCGCGTGCGCAGGTTTGTAATGTCTTACTTGGCGAAAAGCTTGTTTATGTGCTACAAGTACTTCATTGTGTGCATTCTAAAGTACAAGCTCTACATAGAGTTTTTGCGACATTTGTGGGGGGGTCTCAAAGGGAACCTATGCGTTGGGACAATTTGTTTCTTCCATTTGTGTCTGGGGGTGCTGGGATGACACATTTGTTTGTACACTAGCTTGTATCTCGGTTTTTCTTCTATAAAGGGACGCATCATCCACTTCTGCTAAACGTTATTGCAGCGAATGAGTTTTCATTTGCCGTTTTTGCTTGTCTCCACGGGTGAAGTTAGTACGAAGCCGCCATGGGGCTTTTTAAAGGAGGTGGTCGACGCCTTTCATTTCCTTACTGAGAGGTTTTCCCTGCAATATCTGTTTGCCCTTTCCAGGAAGGCTTTGACGAACACTTTATTAGAGAGTCTGTTCCCAGTACCGGTTTATCGCCAGCCTTACATTGGCCACCATAAGGACAGTGTTTTGAAGCGTGTCACACGTATGTGTCTTCCTCCAAATGCAAAAACGGTTTTCTTTAAGCTGCATACATCAACACTCCCAGTGAAAACATGGTTGCGTGAGAAAGGAATGTCTATTCCTTGGTCTGACAATTGCCGTTTATGCAATCAACTTGAAACCACTGATCATTGTTTTGTTTTGAGCCGTGATGCTGTTTTTCTGGGATGTGTCGCAACGAACTCTTAAAAAAGGACATGGACATTACCCCTTATACAATTCGGTTCTTGCCTTTTCGAGATATGTTACTTGCGAGCCCTATGACATATTTGTTGTGATGGGATTGTATAGCTTGTGGAAGTGCCGCATGATGGGCAGGCACGCGGAACCCCCTAGCCAAACGAAGTCCATTTTTCGGGAGCAAGCGGCGTTGGTACGGAGCATTATGCGGCCCAAAGTGACCCACCAGAACGGCTGCATCTGTTGGACGCGTGCGTCTGCTTGCCGGAGTTTTGACAGACGGCTTATTTTAGCTGCAGTGATGTGCATCTTCTTGGATGACTCATAACTTTTGTAGGCTGTAATAATTTAAGTGCAGTTTTCCATGCAGTAAAAAAAAAAAAAACACGAGCTCTGTGGCGTCGATTTAGAGTACTGAGTACTTGCGCCGACGGCTTGGGTTCGAGCCCCAGAAGGCCTATCTCTTAGTTTGTTTTTTTTTTTTTGCATTGGTGAATTTTTCCCTAAATTTAACTTATTTTCCTAAACTGAAATCTACCCATTGTTTTTGTTAATAATGGTGATTTGATATGTTTTAGGTCGCTTTAGGTCTGTGGCGCAGCCAATGACCACGTTGAATTACCGTTCTGCATCACGCGAACAGACATGTCACGTGGGTGCTCTGTGCAGCGAAGCGTTTGGAAATACGCGTCCCCGAGCTGAGCTTGCCTTCTCTAGGAGTCCGTGGGTTTCGGTGGCCAGGCGGGCCCGGTTGATTTGCTGAATCTCTCGTTTGGGCCCCAGCTGGCCAGCACGACCGAACACTGCGAGCGAAGAATGCTCTCATATGAGGTAACAGACCGACACTCAATTCTTTATGCTGTCCCCCAGCAACCTGCCGCAATGTCTTGGCGGTACGTGACCACGCTCACCAAACACGGCAGCCGTGTGCTTTTTGCGACACAATCATCTTGCCTGCTACCACCTACGGCTTACCTTGCGGTCATGTGTTAGATGCATAGTTATTCCCTCCACATTTAGCCTCTAAACTGACTGAATTTCGACAGAAACAGGGTACAATAAATGGCCAGCACAGCACTCTTGTGACAGGCTTCGGACTTCCTTTGCCCCGAATTTTCTACCAACTGCCCCCGGTGAAATCTGCCTGTACTGCTCGTGAACGCATGTCATGCACACTGTTGATTCTCGATCGCGGGAAATGGCACGTGCGTGGTCACTTGGAAGAAGATGAGAAAGAAGCGCGGGGTCGGGCTCACGATCGGGCTTAATCGGAAATCAGCGACTCGATGCCGTAGGTGCGGGGACGAGCACGTGGACTCGGACTGCTCTGGAGATCTAGGATGTTGTCTTTGTGGGGACGCTCACCTGGCAGACTCACTCAGCTACGCGGCACGTGCACAGGAAGAGAACATTGTTGAAATTATTGAAAAGCGCAGATGCTCGCGCAGGGAAGCTGCAGCGATTGTCAAAGAACGAACAGCTAGCTATATGCAAGAGTCACCTAGCTCTAAAGAGACCCCCCTCACTGAGACAACTCTGACTGCAATGATGAACGTGGCTGCGGAGAAGGCAGTTGCGAAGCATGTGGAGCCGCTGGTGCTAACTTTGTCTCAGTGTTTGGCCCAAATGCAGATATTGACCGCTAAGCTTTCTGACTTTATACAGACTTTCCCTCTTTCCCCTGCTTCTCCCAACACCCACATTCCGGAGGTGAATTCAGTTATTCCTCCCACTAGAGTCACTTCTCCTTCAGTTCACGGTCGTCAGGAAATTGAATCGTCAAGAGCAAGTACTTCCTTGAACGTTGGAGTGCCTCTTGAGGCCGAGAGTAATCACCCCGGCACATCTTCTGCCCCCGCGCACGTGCCTGAGGTTCCACTTTCCTCCGACGATAGCTGTTCCGACATGGATCTTGCCCCCGCCACTTCCACACACAAAATCAAAAGGACACTCTCTCCCGCTGATGCTAAAACAGTCAAGGGACCTAAATTGAAATCTAAAAAAGGCATAACGCGGACCCTAAAGTCAGGAGACATCTTGAAACAGGCAATCGCTTCGGCAGAGCTCGAGTCACTATAGGGCAGATCCGAGTCCTGCAGTGGAATTGTCGCTCTGCGTTCTCGGCGTCTCCTGATCTTTCCTACCAAATTTCTAAGCTCTCTCCGGATATTCTGCTTCAGGAAACGTGGCTCTCTCCCTCAAAATCATTTGCTGTGCGTAACTTTCGCTCATTTCGCTTAGATCGCCAAGGTAGGGGCGGAGGTTTGCTTAAATTAATTTCGGCCGCATTCTGCCACAGAGCGTCTGTTTCATTCACGTTATTGACCAGTGAGTGCGAAATCCTTGGAGTCGACCTTTTTCTTCCGAATGCTACTCCCTTTTCGGTGATTAACGCATACTTTCCATCTGGTGTAACATCTACTAGACCATTGGACGCTGCTTTGGCATCCTGCAAACCCCACTGTGTCTTAGCAGGTGACTTTAACTCCCACCACATATCCTGGGGCTCCCGCACAGATGCTTGCGGCCGACGTTTATGGGAGTGGATACTTAAGCCCCAAACAGTTAGGTTTCAGGCCGGGCTGTTCAATTTGGTCTGCCCACATTGATTTGGAGAGCCGCATTCATTTGGCCCGCTCACGAAGAGAAGTGGCCGTCCTGGTCACCCTGGATGTTTCAAGGCTTACGACAGCGTTGAGTACCAAATTCTTTTCAATACGCTTAAGCGTCATCCTTTCCCGAAATACATCATCTCATGGATTATCAGTTTTCTGTCCAATAGAATTTTTTTTTTTCACAGCAAGGTATGTCCTCCCCAGTATTCAGTCAAACCCGCGGTGTTCCTCGGGGATCTGTTTTGTCTCCAGTGCTTTTTAATGCTCTGATGAGCTCCATTCCAATACACCCAGACGTTCAGCTGTACGTTTACGCTGACGACATCGCTTTCTTTGCGTCAGCCAAAGACATTCACATATTGTACCAATGCCTTCAGACCTATCTATGCGCTCTAGAGGCTTGGCTAGATGGTCTATACTTAAACTTAAATGTGAACAAATGTGCTCTCCTTGTCTTTCCGGTGGGTGGCCCAGTCTCCGTTTCTCTTAATTACCGCCAGCAAACCATTCCCCAGGTCAATTCTCTAAAATACCTAGGAATAATATACGAATACACTTTAAATTGGAGTCCGCACATTGAATATATTGCTTCTAAGGGTGCGCGGTCTGTTTCGCTATTGAGAAGCCTTAGTCACAAGAAATTTGGTATGCGCCGTGACACCTTATTAATGATTTACCGAATGTATGTACGACCAATGCTTGAATTTGGATGTGTGCTGTTCTCAGGAAGCGCACATTACAAACTTCGGCTGCTGGTAATGCTAGAACGGCAAGCTCTCAGACTATGTCTGGGTCTCCCACGTTACGTGCCAATAAACGTTTTATACATGGAAGCTCGAATTCCCACGCTAGTCTCCCGCCTGCACGCCCTCACTGTTGATGCATTCCTAAGAATAATGGCGTCGCCCATATCCAGACCGCAGACTGCCTTTGTAACATGGTCGTCGTTGTTTTTCAGCAGCACATGGCCCAGGTTCAAACGCCCACAAGTGATATTGGCACAATCCTTACTAGACCCGTTACGCGTGGCCCTATTATCTGTTACCGTAACTAATCGTCATGTCTCATCCTTAGATGTAGCGTTCGATGAAATTTTCCCCAGGAATGCTAAATTGCTCCCGTCGAATCTCCTATCCGGTATTTTGCAGGATCACCTTACAGGTTTTCCTGGTCACGTCATTATGGGCACTGATGCCTCCGTCCGTAATGAGAAGGCAGGCGTAGGTATTGTTTCTCCCTGTTTAGATTGGTCTTTTTCCCTCCGACTACCTGATTACACTAGCTCTTTTCATGCAGAATACTTGGCAATTATCTTAGCCCTTCGAAAGTTAGATTCTACTAAACAACATGAAATAGTAATCACTGACTCTCTCTCAGTTTGCACTGCTCTTTCGTCCCCAAATAGCTCTCCTCTACGTAGAGCCCTTAATTATTTATTGCCTACATCATTACGAGAGCTGCGTTTGGTGTGGGTGCCTGGACAAGCTGGCATCTGGATTAACGAATCGGCAGATACGTTGGCGGGACTTGCACTGGACGGCCCAGTGGTGGAAATCTTGCCGCACATACAGTTCCTCACCTCGGCACGTTTTCGCAGATTAGGCCTCCTAAAAAGCATGGCTGAAACTGCGTGCGTAGGTTCAGCGTTCGAGCACCTCCGGTTCTCCTGGAAGTGCCGGATTAGCCAATCACGCGAATGCGAAGTTAGCCTAACTGACTTTCGCTGTGGCGTACCAAATTTAAATTATTATTTGCACCGCTGTGATCTGGCCCCTTCACCCCTTTGTGTATTTTGTAATGAATTAGAGACTATAGAACATTTTCTCATCTTCTGCCGACGGTTCACCTCCATACGAAAAAGATATATGGAAAACCCTTTTAATCAATTGGCCCACCCAATCACTGTTCCTCTAACATTATCATTCGGGGCGAAAGTACTGGGTTTTTGCCGCGGGGATCTTTGCCGCGCTGTACATTCATTCATCTTTGAATCACGCCGTCTACAGTGCTAGCCGCTAATTCAAGATGGCGGGCTGCTCTTAAAAATCATGTCTGTCTACCGTGCTAGCCGCTAATTCAAGATGGCGGGCTGCTCTTAAAAATCATGTCTGCGCCTGTATCCTCTGCCTTCCCGCTCACTTCCTCTCCTTTTCGGCCGAATCTTCTTTCTGTATTTTTTACGTACTTTCCACGATTGTCCTTCGGCCTATCCTTTCCTTATTCATTTGTGTTGATTTTGTAGTTGGTGAGCTCTATCTGCTACCGCACCTTATTTTCTGGCAGTTTACTTATTATCTTTTTATTCCAGTTTATACTCACCTTTTCCTGTATTTATTCACTTTACTTCTTTTAATCCAAATTACAGTTTTTCATCTTCTCTCACTTAGCGCCCATTTCCTGGCCAATCCCCCTGAGTGGGTACGAGCCATTTTTTTTGGTACCAACCAACCAAGAAATAAAAGTGGAAGGTGTTCCGAACGGTAGCGCGGCGTCGGGTCTTCTCGAGTTAATATTTCTGGTGCCGTGAAACCCGGGAGAAGACCGGCATCGTGTCCTGACCGATGGACAAGCTCCGCCGTCAGCGAGGCGCTCTCCGTGGAGCCGTCACGAGACTGCTCAAGGCAGCCACCGAGCTCTACGAAAGCCCCTCGCCGTCTCCGCATGACCTGCAAGAGGCCATAGACCAGCTGGCAAGTAAAAAACGCTCACTCAAAGAACTTGATGACAAGATCGGGGAAGCACTCGAAGGCGATGAGTTCGACCAGGATATTGCCGGCGTGATAGAAAACCAAGAAAACATATGCCATGCGATCAGTCGCCTGCGCTCGGCCTTGAAGGAGCTACGGGCGCCCGGCCCGAGAGCTTCCGGCGGAGTAACTGCAGGGGAACCACAACCCGTTCAAGCACACGGCATGGTGCTCGAAGGCGTTCGCCCTGCAGTCCATCCGAACCCGCCGTCGCACGTCGGCTCTCGTCCATTGACATCGCGGGTTATCCTGCCGACGCTGCAAGTCCCCCACTTTTCTGGCGAGCCACGCGAATGGCAGGGCTTTTGGGACCATTTTGAAGCGACCATTCATAACCACCCCGACCTACCCGACATAGAGAAATTCAAGTATTTAAGGTCTTACCTTACCGGAGACGCAAAACGCGCCGTTGAATGGATTCGCCTAAACGACGCCAATTACCGTCAGGCTGTGAAGATACTCACCGACCGGTTTGGACGCACAGAACTTTTCGTGGGCGACCACGTAGATAGCCTACTCGCCATCGCACCGATTGAATCGTCGACGCAAGTGGCACGCCTCCGAGACCTGTACGAGCAGGTACAATTTATGACTGGCTGTCTTAAGAGCCTTGGCGTTCCAGCTTCCGAGTACGCGGTGATCCTGAACCGAGTCCTCATGCGCTCGTTACCTGAAGACCTGGCGATTCTCTACCGTCAGCGCATGAAGGAGACCGCCAACGGCAACGTTGAGCCAACGTCTCGAGAAGAGCAAGTCAAGGCCATCATGGCGTTCTTGAAGGTTCAGGTGGAGAGCAGGGAGGAAAGTAAAGCTTTTCGATCGAACTCTGACTCGAAGATGCCTTCAATCCCGCAGCAGCCGGGAACCTCCTCCCCTCACTTGACGTCCGCCTTGGCCTTGTCAGCAGGCTCTGCATCGACTTCAACAAATTTGTCGCCGGGAGGAAAGCTGACGTGCTACCTGTGCGGTAGTCAGGGCCACAAGGCAAGGGACTGCCGGGCCGTCTTAACAGTGGAACCGCTGCTGTTTTAGAAACCGCTGCTGTTTTAGATGCGGGAGGCAAGGGCACGTGGTGCGCAACTGCCGTACCAGCGCGAAACTCAAATGTGAGACTTGTTCGAGACGGCACGTAACCGTCCTTTGCGACCTTTGGGAACGATTGGGGACCACCTGCCAGACTGCTTGTCGCCGTGATAGAGACGCCGATTGTGAACAACTTGCAGAACGAGATCGTAACGTGACAACAACTCCTGCCAGCAGCATTTGCTACTCGTCGGTGCTGCTCCAAACTGCCACAGTGTGGACATACGGAGAATGCGCTCGGCCGGTCTTGGTCCGGCTACTCCTCGACACTGGGAGCCAACGAACTTTCGTGAGCAGTGATCTATGTCGTCAGCTGGCCCTACCTGGTTCTGAAATGGAAGGCTTGGCCGTATTTACGTTTGGCAGCTCGCACCGCCCGACATCGTACCAGTGCCGGGAGGTGGCGATCACGTTACGCAGTCGCTTCCATTCGTGTCCCGTCACGCCCGATGCTCTTGAAGTGCCAGAGGTCTGCACGGTAGACGGTCCACCCTTGAAAACTGATCTCGGAAATCTGCTTCGCGACCGCAATTTACTCGTTGCAGATGAACCCGAAGAAGGGCACACACAAACGCCGACTATAAGCGTGTTAGTGGGTTCGGACAAATATTGGAAACTCGTTAGCGGGCGCATCGAGCGCTTCAGTGACAGCCTTTGCGCCGTTGATGCAGTGTTCGGCTGGGTTCTGAAAGGACAATACTCAGGTACCGATTACACCCTGGTCAGGAGCAGCAGCACTATGGCCTTGTTTTTGGCCTCCATTGAAAGACAAGGCGAAAGTTGCCCAGGACCGGTACCGAGCGATCCCTCAGAAATGTTGGGGTTGGAAGTCAGAGGGATAACTGACACACCTGAGAAGACTGAAGTCGAAGACGACTCTGCGTTTGTGAAGTTTCGGAGTGGACTCTACAAAGAAGACGGCCAGCACGTATTGCCGCTTATTATCGAAGCACCAGGCTTTACGTCCAGCACTAACCGGGTTGTAGCGAAGGGAAGACTTGGACGGCAGCTACAAAACTGTGAACATCACCCTAAACGTCCGGGAGGGTACGACGGCGCCATCGGCGAGTACTGCAAGAAAGATCATGCAGAGCGAGTGCTGCAACCCACGGTCCCCGGGGACCCAGTTTATTTCCTCCCTGAACACACAGGGATGCAGCGATGGCGTAGAGGTAGAACACCCGCCTCGCGTGCAGAAGGACCGTGGTTCGAATCCCGGTGCCGGACAATTCCAACCGGATTAAAAAAAAAATCCCCGTATTGATGGAATTGCACAACGGGGCTTGGGGTGTGGCCTGACCCCGGCGACCATTGCCGGCAATGCACTCCCTCACCAGAATAGGATTGGCCACCCTGGTGTAGTAACGGCAACAACCTCCCATTAATACGCCAACTAACCCTCGGCCCTCAGTTCCCAGCGGCTGCGAAGCAACTCACCACGGCGGCGGTCAGACCTGTGACGCAGCAGAGGGTGCTAAGAATCCCTGGATCCGGACAGGCCGCCAATGGAATCTGAACCTGGCAACGTTTAACGCGCGAACCTTATCTAGCGAAGCAAGTCTCGAGGTGTTGTTCGAGGAATTCAAGGACATTAAATGGGATGTAATAGGGCTTAGCGAGGTTAGGAGGGCGAGGCGACGCCTTTACGGTGCTGAAAAATGGACACGTCCTATGTTACCGTGGTCTAGAGGACAGAAGAGAACTGGGAGTGGGATTCCTAGTCAATAAAAGCATAGCTGGCAACATAGACGAATACTATTAACGAAAGGGCAGCAGGTCTTGTAATTAGGCTAAATAAGAGGTACAAGCTCAAGGTGGTGCAGGGCTACGCGCCCACATCCAGCCATGACGACCAAGTAGTGGAACGACCCGCCGCGGTGGCTCAGTGGCTAAGGCGTTGCGCTGCTGAGCACGAGGTCGCGGGTTCGATTCCCGGCCGCGGCGGCCGCTTTTCTGATGGAGGCGAAAAGCAAAAACGCCCGTGTGTACGAGATTTCGGCGCACGTTAAAGATCCCCAGGTGGTCAAAATTAATCCGGAGCCCTCCACTACGGCGCGCCTCATCGCCTGCGTTGCGTCGGCGCGTTAAACCCTACAATCAATCAAGTAGTGGAACGCTTCTATGAAGATGTGGAATCGGCAATGGCTAAAGTAAAAACACAGTATACCGTAGGCAAGAATCAGGCTGGAGACAAGGCAGTTGGGAACTTTGGTCTGGGCTGTAGAAATAGCAGGGGGGACCTACTAGTTGAGTTTGCAGAACGGAATAACCTCCGCATAATGAATACCTTCTTCTGTAAACGGGGGAGTCGGAAGTGGACCTGGAGGAGCCCGAATGGGGAGCACAAAAATGGAATAGACTTCATATTATGCGATAACCCTGGCGTCGTGCAGGATGTGGAAGTGCTCGGAAGGGTAAGGTGTAGTGACCACCGTATGGTAAGATCTCGAATTAGGCTAGATTTGAGGAGGGACCGTAACAAGTTAGTACGAAAGAAGCCGATAAATGAGCTAACAGTAAGACGTAAAGTAGAAGAATTCAGGATCGCGCTGCAGAACCGATATTCCGCCCTTAACGAGGAAGCCGAGCTTACCACACAGGAAACCAGCGACAACCTTACACTCATTATTACGGAGTGTGCAGTAGAAGTCGCGGGCACTATGACTAGACAGGATACTGGTAAACTTTCACAGGAGGCGAAAGATCTAATCAGGAAACGGGAAACCATGAGAATCTCTACCGCAGCTGACAGAATAGAACCAGCCGAGCTCTCGAAGTTAATCAATAAGCGTAAGACAGCTGATATACGGAAGTATAATATGGAGAGGATCGAATACGCTGTAAAGAACGGAGGTAGCCTGAGAGCAGTGAAGAGACGTCTTGGCGTGGGGAAAAATCAGATGTATGCACTTAAAGACAAGCAAGGCAATGTCATCACAAATAGGGATAAAATAGTCACAGTGGCAGAGGAGTTCTACAGGGATCTGTACAGAAGCCGGGACATCCAGGATAATGCCGAACGAGACAGTAGTTCAGAGGAGATAGACATCCCACTAGTAACGACCGAAGAAGTAAGGATCGAAGGCTTTGAAAGAAATGAAAGGGGGCAAAGCACCTGGTGAGGATCAGATAACAGCAGACCTCTTGAAGGATGGCAGAGAATTTGTACTTGAAAAACTGGCAAACCTGTATACGCAATGCCTAATGACCGCAATGGTACCGGAATCTTGGAAGAACGCGAACACCATCCTAATTCATAAGAAAGGCGACATGAAGGACTTGAAAAATTACAGGCCGATCAGCTTACTGTCAGTCGTCTACAAGGTATTTACCAAGGTAATCGCTAACCGAATCTCTGCAACCTTAGATTTCAGTCAACCTAAAGAACAAGCAGGGTTCCGTAAAGGTTATTCAACAATGGACCATATTCACACGATCAATGATTGATTGATTGTCGGGTTTAACGCGCCAACGCAACGCAGGCGATGAGGCGCGCCGTAGTGGAGGGCTCCGGTTTAATTTTGACCACCTGGGGATCTTTAACGTGCGCCGAAATCTCGAACACACGGGCGTTTTTGCTTTTCGCCTCCATCAGAAAAGCGGCCGCCGCGGCCGGGAATCGAACCCGCGAACACGATCAATAAGGTGATAGAGAAGTGCGCTGAGTATACTGAACCCCTATATATATCCTTCATAGATTATGAGAAAGCATTTGACTCGGTCGAAACCCTAGCAGTCATTCAGGCATTACGGAACCAGTGGGTAGATCAGCATTATGTAAGAATACTAGAGGATATCTACAATGGGTCTACAGCTACCATCATCCTCCATAGGCAGAGCAGTAAAATGCCTATAAGGAAGGGTGTCAGACAAGGAGACACAATCTCTCCAATGTTATTCACAGCATGCTTACAAGAAGTATTCAGAACGCTGGATTGGGAACAGGTGGGAGTAAGGCTTAATGGAGAATACCTCAGTAACCTTAGATTTGCTGATGACGTTGCCTTGCTAAGTAACTCGGGGGACGAATTGCAAAGCATGCTTTCCGCACTGGGCCAACGGAGTAGAACCGTGGGCCTGAAAATTAATATGCAGAAAACTAAAGTAATGATCAATAACCTCGGGACAGTACAGCAGTTTGAGATAGGTGGCGAGGCAGTGGAAGTGGTAAGCGAATATATCTACTTAGGCCAAGTTGTGACCCCAGATCCCAACCATGAGGCAGAGATAATTAGAAGGATCAGAATGGGGTGGGGTGCATATGGCAGACATTCTCAGATAATGAATAGCAGCCTACCATTGTCGCTGAAGAAGAAAGTGTATGACAGCTGCATCTTACCGGTACTCACCTACGGGGCGGAAACTTGGAGGCTCACTAAGAGGGCTCAACTTAAATTGAGAACGACTCAGCGGGCAGTGGAGCGGAAAATGATAGGTGTAACATTAAGGGACAAGAAGAGAGCGGAGTGGGTCAGGGAGCAAACTGGTGTTAAAGACATATTAGTAGAAATTGAGAAGAAGAAATGGACGTGGGCAGGGCATGTAGTGCGAAAGCAGGATAACCGCTGGCCATTAAGGTAACAGAGCGGATCCCTAGAGAAGGAAAGCGCTGCAGGGGGCGGCAGAAAGTTAGATGGGCAGATGAGATCAAGAAGTTTTCGGGGATAGATTGGTCACAGTTGGCACAGGACCGAGGTAATTGGAGAATAATGGGGGAGGCCTTTGCCCTGCAGTGGAAGTAGATGGGCTGATGATGAACACACTGGCGTCAAACGGGAGACATAGTGTACATTGCCAACGTACGCTGCACCCGATGTGCGCCGACGTGCTAAGCACAGAGAGGAAGCGGCACGTCTACGGCAGGTGGAACAAAGAATATCTGCTGCTGCTTCGATCAGCGCATCAAGGCACGTCACGGTTCCCGCCAAAATTTCACGTGGGACCTGGTCGTGGTTCAGGATGACAACGTGGCCCTACTGAGCTGGAAGAGTGGCCGTGTGGTCCAGTCATTTCCAGGAAGAGATGGCGTGAAGCGCTACCACAAAATTCTCCTACCTGGTGGACAGCGAATCCGAGGCGCTATTCAGCGGCTCTGTCTTATTGAATCAACCGCGGCCGCGGGAGGATGTTGATTCTCGATTGCGGGAAAGGGCACGTGCGTGGTCAATTGCAAGAAGATGATAAAGAAGCGCGGGGTGGGGCTAAAAGTGGAAGGTGTTCCGAACGGTAGCGCGGCGTCGGGTCTTCTCGGCTTTACTTTTAAACGCAACAAAAATACTTTAAGGCAGTAAAAAAGAACGGTGATTTCTCTTTCCTGCATAAAAAGTTTCAGCATCACTCGGGACATAAGCTTGTACATTGAATTTTTTGTAGCCTGCGCGTTTCCGGCGCCCACAATTTTGACGAATACTGTACGTCCCTCTAGAGCTCGAGATGTTACTACGGCAGCAGTGGCAAAAGATCAGGGGCCTGTACCATTGGGACCCCAACCGCATACAGAAATAACACGACACGGTCGCAAAAGAATTATGGCAATGTTAAATTTATGAACAGCATGAGGGCGTTTAGGTGACACAAACGTCTCGCAGCCGAAACCATCACACACACAAAACTTAGGGCTGACTTTTTTGCTGGCGTACAAAGTCCACGCAGTCACTCCTGTACTTCCAGCTCCCGCGCGCCACTCTCGCGAAGGCAGACCGCTTCTTCAAGCCGAACGTCCGCTACAATCCACACGAATCTCACCGCTGTCCGTGGTCAGCCAGCCCCGTTAAGTGTGTGCGCGTCCAGGAGCAGAGCCGAATGTCAGTCTCAGTCTTCGCCTTCCTCCTTCCCTTCCTCTTCTTCGGCGGGCATGGGCGTGGTCTTCCTGGCCCGCTTCTTGGCGGCGCGCTTGGCAGGTTTGGCGGGCTTTCGACGCGTCGTGGGCCTTCGAGGCTTGGCCTTACTGGCCTTCTTGGCCTTCTTGGCCGAGGCAGCCTTCTTGTCTTTGGGGCGTCCGGGTGCCGCCATTTTCTTCGCCGTATTGGTCACTGGGCGGGGCACCGCCGCAGGGAGGAAGTTGTAGTTGGAGCGCGCGATGGCGGCTTCCTGGAGGTGACCAAGCGGCTTGAGGTCGCTCGCCTTGAGGTGGTACTGGACCTTGCGGCCGCCCCGGCGGTTCATTTCGCGCTGCGCGTTGACGATGATGGCCACGCTGGCGACGGCCGTGGCCACCGCTATGACGATGATGGCCGCTCCGGCGAAGAGCAGCAGCTTCTTGTCGTGCTCCCGGGCTGCGGCGGCCGCGGCCGCCGGGCTAAACCCGGCGACCTTGGACCGCTGGCTCGGAGGCGCCGTGGTGACCGCGACGGCAGTCGCTCGCTCTGGTTCTGGCGTCGGACGTCCGGGCAGCCGAGTGGTGCGGTTTTCCGAGCGCGCCTCAGCGAGGCCTAAGTCGAACGGAGCCGACTGAGGTGGCTCGTGCACGCTCTCAGAGCGCGCGAATTTGCGGCACCGTCTTCTACCTCGCTAACCTGGTTTCTCGGGTACGTTCATGTGGCGCAGGAAACGAAGAAGAGGGGCAAGACATTTATGCTAAAGACGCACATATTCCTTCCTTTTTCCGTAAATTATTATCCCTGCCAGCCTCGAGGAAACACAATCTCATGGTTAGTCGCTTTTTCAAGTCTGAGTGGATTCCCCTCGAACGGATATCCTGAGGGGCAGCAGAGAAGACAAATACACGAGGAAGGAAGGAGACAGGACGGTGCTGGACAGGACACATCCCATATAGTTTCATACTAATAGAGGGAAATCTGTCGCTGCTGTCGCGGGTCGCCGTGGGCGGCGCCATTGCCGCTAGAGACGTTCCTCGCCTACTTGGCTTAGCTAGCCCGGAGCCAAAATCAACGAAAAAGGGGAACATTTTTTTCTTGCTCATCGTGCATGAAGCATCTACATAATCATCGAAAAATGAATCTGTTTGGAGATTCAATTTTATAATAACAAAACAAATTTGATGAACCTTCTGCAGTAATATTGTTGCTTTTTCGTAGCCAGACACAACTTCTCAGCCTGTTCATGAGCCATGCCAAGGACAAGTGGAACGTGCCTGCCCGGTACATGACGGAACGCTCGCCGAAGCGCGGCTCCCCTGGACAGTGGCGCCAGATTTCCCACTGGTATATATTAAGTGCGAATGCACTTCTTAAGCGAGCCTGAATCGTCCGCCGCCGTCGTCCGCATAGCAACAGCTGCGGGTGCGCGCGCTCCTCGTCTTCCTCCTCGTCTTCCCTAGCAACGGGGGGAGATGGGCGCGCGCTACTCTCCTCCTCCTCTCTCCGCTCAGTGACTGCGGGTGTTGGGCGCTTCCTCTCCACTTCGGGCGGGAGAGCTCTCGCTCGCGTAGCGGGCGCTCCGCATTCCGACGCGTGAGGGCGCTCGTGTAGCCCTCGCCGTAACGGCGGGCGCTACTCTCCTCCTCCTCTCTCCGCTCAGTGACTGCGGGTGTTGGGCGCCTCCTCTCCACTCCAAGATCACGATATCCACCGTAATCGCGGAATCAACATACCGTGCATTCGCACTTACACACTCTCCCCCTCGGGGAAGTGCGAGGGAATTTTTAGTATGAAACTCTATGCTGGACAGGACACGTCCCCGTATCTTCTGCGCTGCAAAGTCCGAAATCCAAGCAGTTTCGACCGTGTCCGGAAGGGCGCAATCGGATAGACGTCGGCCAGCTTCATAACGCAAGGGACCTTGCTCGATTCCGCCCATAGGAAGCGCTTTTGTAGCGTAAGCTACACTGGCCGATGTTGAGCGGTTTCGCGTGTGCCGTTAAGGGCCGTTATGCGCAAGCGCGAGAAGCATTGGATTGGTTTGGATCGGTTCGGATTGAATTGGCTTGGATTGGAATGGCTTGGATTGCATTTGATTTGGATTGGATTGGCTTAAATTGGATTGTGTTGGATTGAAATCCAATCCAATTGGAGTACGGGTGCTGAACCTTAGCTCACGCTACGTATATCCTGGCATAGCCGAGCTAAGCCACTGCTAATTTTTATTTTTCAGGTGCTTGATGTGCCACTCAAGCCCTACGTGGCTTAAGTAGGTCCGACTTTTAAATGCATAGCATTTTAGTAACTCACAATGTCACGCGGCGTTGGCGTGCCTTGTCGTAGTCCGCATGCGCGCCTTGTCGTAGTCCGCATGCGCGTCTTGTCGTAGTCCGCAGGCGCGCCTTGTCGTAGTCCGCAGCCAGGCGGACTACGAAATAACAGTTTCCGCCGCCCGGTTTCGAACCCATGACGCCGCGGGCGGAACGCAAGGTGCCCGGCGCACCACCGACTGAGCCACGAAGCCGACACAGATTTCGATGCACCGAACGCGCCTTATCTCCTTCACTCATTTCTCGTTTGTTTCGAAAGCGCCACAAGTTGTCCCGCGCCTCCAAAAGATGGCGACACGGGTCCCGCGATCGAGAGATACGACTTGCCGGCGCACCCCCTCGGAAATGCTGTGCATTTGATCGTGCCCCTCGCGAGGGGGATGTCTTTTTGTAATGCTTCAAAAACGAAATAAACGATCTCATCATCATCATTGTCGTCGTCGTCGTCGTCTTGTGAAACCCATTGCATAAAGTTGGCTTTCCTGCAGTGCGTTCATGCGCGACATGATGATGATGATGATGATAAATTCTTTTATCAGGAAGGGGAGGACCGCAGGTCGCTAGGGGGGGAAGAGGGGAAATAGGGAGGGAGGTAGACGCCCACTAAATCACGCTCGCGAGGCCCACTGGCAACGCCAAACGGCTAAGGTCACCAGGTGTTGAGGAGTAGACATATTCACTTTCCACTTCCACTGCCTCACCACCTATCTCAAACCGCTGTGCTCTTCCGATGCTATTGAGCATTACTTTAGTTTTCTCCGTATTAATTTTCAGGCCCACGATTCTACTATGCTTGTCCAGTACAGTAATCATGCTTTACAATTCGTCCCCCGAGTTACTTAGCAAGGCAACGTCATCAGCAAATCTGAGGTTGCTCAGGTGTTCTCATTAACCCTTGTGTGCATAGCGTCTGCAAGGGTTAACCCTTTCAGAAGCTATGACGCTTTTAGACCCACCTGTTCCCAATCCGATGTCCTGAAAACCTCTTGTAAACATGCTGTGAATAACATTGGAGAGATTGGGTTTCCTTGTCTGACGCCTCTCCCTATCGAAGACGATGGTAGCTGTGGACACATTGTAGATATCCTCTATTATTCTAACGTAATGTTCTTCTACACCCCGATTCTGCAATGCCTGATTGACTGCTGAGGTTTCGACCGAGTCAAATGCTTTGTCATAATCTATGAAGGCTATATATAGGGGCTGAGCATACCCCGCGCACTTGCCTATCACTCATGACTGATCGTGTGAATATGGTCCATTGTTGAATAGCCTTTACGAAGCCCTGCTTGTTGATTAGATTGACTGAAATCTAAGGTGGCAGAAGTTATGTTTGCGATTACCTTGGTAATTACCTTGTAGACGACTGACAGTAAGCTGATCGGCCTGTAATTTTTCAAGTCCTTCATAAATCCTTTCTTATGAATAATGATGACGTTCGTGTTCTTCTAAGATTCCGGTACACTCGCTGTCATTAGGCATTACGTGTACAGGTTTGCCAGTTTTACTAGTGAAATTTCCCCTCCATCCTTCAAGAGGTCTGCTGTTATCTGATCCTCACCAGGTGCTTTGCCCCTTTCATTTCTTTCAAAGCCTTCCTTACTTCTTAGGTCGTTACTGGTGGGAGATGTCTATCTCCTCTGAACTACTTCCTCGTTCGGTATTATCCTGGACGTCGCGGCTACTGTACATATCTCCATAGAACTCCTCGGCTACTTTATCCCTATTTATCCCTATTTTATCCCTATTTGTGATGACATTGCCTTGCTTGTCCTTAAGTGCATACATATGATTTTCCCCATGCCTAGACGCCTCTTCACTGCTTTTAGGCTGCCTCCGTTCATTGCAGCATGCTCGACCCTCTCCCTATTATACTTCCGTATGTCAGTTGTCTTACGTCTATTGATTAACTTTGAAAGCTCCGCTAGTTCAATTTCGTCAGCTGGGGTGGAGATCGTCATGCTTTGCCGTTGCCTAATTAGATCTTTCGCCTCCTGGGAAAGTTTACCAGTATCCTGCATAACTATCGTACCTCCGACTTCTACTGCGTACTCCATGATAATGTAAGATTGTCGCTGGCTTCCTGTGTCGCAAACTCTGCTTCCTCGGTTAGAGCTGAATACCGGTTCTGCAGCGCGATCCTGAATTGTTCAACTTTCCGTCTAACTGTTGGTTTATTGATCGGCTTCTTTCGTACGAGCTTGTTACTGTTCCTCCTAAAATCTAGCCTAATTAGAGATCTTACCACATGGTGCATGGTCACTACACCTCCCCCTCCCGAGCACTTCCACATCCTGCAGGACAACTGGGTTATCGCATAGTATGAAGTCTATTTCATTTTATGCTCTCCAATACGTCTACTTCTAGTGTAGTTCGCGTTATATGCACTTTCTGATGTACGCGGTACGGTTTGGACTGTACACTCAGACCAGACTTGGCACACCGCGTGCCTACAACAAGCCTTGTCTGACACGCACAAATGATTTGAATATGCTGGACTGACACTTGCCGTCGAAAAGACAGCTAGCTATTCTGCCTGTGGCCATTGCTTGGGGCCGTCGTCGAATGGAGGTGTCTCTGATCGCATTGCGACTCTGCGGCCGACCTGTACGGACTGCCACTTGGCTTCGTGTGCTGCGTTTAGAAATTAATACGTCTGGGTCAGCGTCTATGTGGCTACGTTTCGCTCGCCAAAAAGCGGGACAGATGCTCCACCCCATCCGACGCATCTCACAAAAGTCTGGTGGCTCCTACTCCAAAATGGTCCGTCTATTGGTGCGGTCAGTACTCCAGCCTCGGCTTGTTTACCAGGCCCAATTCCAACACCTGAACCAGGCGGAGTGGGGCCGACTTGCGGCAATTAACAGAGCCGCAATGCGCGCTGTTACCTGCCTCCCTAGGATAACACCGATCCCTGCTCTTCAGGCTGAAGTTAAAGTTAACATCTTGGATGAGCTTGTTCGTCAGCGTCGGTCCGCCCCCATGCACAAACTCACTGTTGTAGCTGAGGCAGCGAAGTTAGCGAACTACATGGGTCGTTCACTACCCACATCCCCAGCCTTCGCCGTTACCAGGCCACTATGGCTATATATACCACCAGGGGTCTGACAACAGGCCACTAACGCCACTGCACAATCGATCTGACGGATATACAGACACGCTTTTCGCGGTCGCACAAGTACTGGAGGGGTGAATCTCAAGCCCAGGTGGTACAGACATTTGTGAACGCGACGCTGGGGCCAAGGACGACGTGCTGACCACAACACTACAATGTTCCCCGCACCCAGAGGCCTGTCAAACTTGCTTCTACGAAATACGGGGCGCCCTGCCATTTATGCTGGCCGAGCTGACAGCCATCCGGGACGGCTTACAAGCCCTAACTCCTGCTCTTCAACTCCCTTGAGGTACTACTTCACAAATGTATATAGACTCAACGGCGGCCATACGTGATTTACGTCGATTAAATAACAACCGTGCTCTCTCGAGGGATATTCATGGCTTACACGATACATACCCGTGCCCTCTTCGGCTCTCATGTGTCCGGCGAAATACGCTCCCCGCTCACATTGCGGAGGATAGTGCCTTCCACCCAGGAATAGTTCCACGACCATTGCCATTACTGACAATCGATGCCCAGGAACATTTTCTCCAACATAGAAGATCTCACCGTGTGGAACGGACCTCCCCAGAAGACTGATACATATGTTGATGTTGATACAGAACGCCTGCTGTGGACGTGTCCCTCATTGGAAGAGGTCAGAACGCGACACCTTCGAGGCACAGTCCTCCACCCTGGCGGACCACCTGACCTCCATCGGTGGATATAGGGACCCCACCGCTGCTCCCTCCTTGCGTTTCTCCGCGAAACGGGAGTTCACATGTGCCTGTAATGTAGTCTTTACGCCATAAGGCATGCTATCGCAATTAAAAGGAAATAATTACGTCTTATATAGAAAGAAGAGAGAATGCAACTTTATTTAGTTGACAGCTGGAGTTCCTAGACGTCGTACCGTTCTGTCGACTAAAACATCCTTCGTGGCTAGAACGGAACTAAGTGAGCTATAAACGGCTAGTTTTCTCATACTGAAAAAGAACTTCAATTTTGACGCAATCGCCCCTTTTAACTCGTTCGGCAGAATGGCCGTTCGCGGCCGGGCATTCTCAACGCTTTCTGTCGTCTGCTCGACTCGTTGCCGCGTCGTCTGCACCTCGTATTTTGGTACTGCGGCTTGCAGTGCCGACGCGGACAGTTCAAGGCCGCGAAAGCTGTAAAACTTGCCTCCGCGTGCTCCTTGCCGAGTGGTCGCCCAGGCGTAGATAGGGCAGGAAAAGCGCTTTTTTTCTTGTTCTGCTGTTCTGTCGGCGAGAATGTTATCTCCGAGTAGAAAGATGCCACGCATGAAAATAGGCTCCCTCCGTGTGTACGAAAGACGACGCGTTTTGTTTTGGTCGTTTTCGGCGGAGTTCGTAAGCGTTGGGACTTGGGCGAGCTAGTGAAAGCGAATTGCGTGCGTGGAATATTAACTGTATGGAATCCGCTGATGAACCCGTAAGGGCCGGTCATGCGCGCGCACGTCCGCATACACACGCACACCCTTAAAATAGCTTGTTGCTGGGCGTTATTCCAGCTAGGGCATTGTAGTTGAAGTTCATGCAAATTCCTAGTTCAAATTTGGCGCCGCAGCAGAACTTGAATTACGGGGCGGCGATTGGGCTGCTAAGTCGTAGCGGCAGCCGTTTTTCTGATGCACAGAAACGCCCGTGTGTGGAGACTCCTGAGGAAACTCAAACAGAAATATGAAGCGAGTGTGGTCAATGGAGCATGGCCAACAAATCTTTACCTCCTGTGTGCCATTGACGGGTGTGCCGGTATTTTGTCGAAACGCACGTTTGTTTTCATTTTCCTGTTTTTGGATTCCGTCTTCATCAAAAGTGCGGCTACCGTGGCCGGAAGTCAAGCTTGAAACCTGGTGCGTAGTCGTACGGCACCTTTAAGCGGTTCTTCAAAGTTCGACAAGGTGTTAAAGCCACGGCGAATAAACAAATGAAAATCGCTAAGGATGCGCTTCAGGGAACCGTTTTGTTTTTACCTTCATCGTCATGTCCTCTAGCTCCTCCATCTGAAAACCCTCTTCACCGCACGTTTAAGCCGAGAACCACGTTGAAACAAACGAACAAAAATTGTTAGGACACCTAAGAACTCCTTATGATCTAGTGAATGAGAAAGCGTCGGCGTTCAATTGCCGAATGTATATGGCAACCGAACACCGCGTTCCGCCGGTACCACCGTTCTTCAGCACCGCCATCTTTCCGTGGGCGACGTACCGTATTTATTTGAATATAAGGCGAGGTTTTTTCCCACAAAATTCGTGATCTCAAAGTCATACTATACGTCTTATATTCGAAGCTAAGTATACATATATACGATTTTTTTCACTCTCTAAACTGCACTCTCGCCTTATAATCGTGACCGCCTTATAATCGAATACGTACGGTACCATGCTTCATGACTGCTGTCGAAGTAGATGGTTCAAAATGCATCGCCGCAGTCACTGCACCCACGAAATTAGACGGAGAAAGAGAAGTGCGTTAAACAATTAGCGTTGAATATGCTGTTTATAAATGGTGAACTCTCGCTATAACAAAATCCTGGTTACAAGAAACTGACTTCGTTATAAAGACATTCCGTTAAAAACGGGTAGGATTTATTCCTGTGAACTGGGGTGTGGGCCAACAAAACTTTGGGTCCATGCAGGCGTCAGGTAGCCGCATCTTGCCTCACTAATTACATTACCTTGGCAGCCGTGCGCATTTTCCTGTTGTATTTTGAACGTAATATGACTGTAAACATCGTCTGGCAGAAATAGGTTGAATTGAATGGAATTGAATCCCAATAAAGCGATATTATTACAACACGGGTCTAGTGTATTCTAGAATTTTTTTGTCCTTAGACGTCGTTGTGAAATTCGGCTGTGTCCCACAATGGCTGTAAAGTATATAAGAAGGCCCCTCGATTCTCCCGCTATCTTGTGTTTTTCTCCCCGCTATTATTGACATGTGACGTCACACAATTATTGCCGGGGTGAAATGTAACTAAATTCTATTGCAGTGTGAGCGAACGGAATTTCAGTTTAAAATGTTTCAGTAAGGCCAACAAACACACTAAAAATACGACTAACCGTCCACACATTCGTATGTGCTATAGAACGGTGCAAGCTCTCGCGAGCAGCATGTTTTTTTCACTAGCCAGTGTGATGTACACAGCGATATCTGAATGCACATACGTACACACTCGAACGAACTTGATAAGCGCACAGAGGTACAATAGAATTTATTATACAGTCCAACAATATCTTACAACAGCGTGATACGCGTGACACGAGACGTGTTTTTTTTTCTTCTTGAGTTCGTTACGTGGAGTCCCAACAGTTTTCTATTTACCCAACGGCTATGCCGTTTCGGAGTCCCGTTCCAGAAGCATCGCTACAGTCAAGTTCGCTGTGCGTCAGTCCAAACAGGAAGGACTCGTCAAAGCGAAACTTTCGCTGTTGGTTTCGATCGGTTTCGTTCGTGGGAGTCGGGGGCATCATTCATAATGGCCACGACAGCGCAAGGTCTGCGCCCACCGGTCAACACAGCCGTTCCGTACGTAAAAGTAGTCTCGTGAGGTTAACTGCTTACAAGCTCGCGCAACTCTTGTAAAGCGAGGGTGGCTTAGAAAATAGTTTGCCAACGTCAGACTGCCTAGGTATTTGTCTAACCTTTCTTTCCCGCTACCTGCTTCCCCCGTACTTCATTTCACAAGCTGTTTGTAGCACGTTGAACGCTACGAAGCGGGCAGCGCGATGCCCTTGCGCAGCTGAATATAGCGCTCTCGCTGTGCGTTCCGTTCCTTGATTCCATCACTAAATTACGCATTGTTGTGCATATTGACGCAATGTCAGACCCACCGGGAGTCCTTAGTGCAGTATTTTTAATGTCCTTTGGCTTCATTTTAAAATGCAAATTGTGTTTCCTTTCCGCCTAGGGAGAAAGTGCCGCGCTAGGTACTTTTTTTCCTATGATGGCAGTAAAACAAGAAATTTCATACTATCGCTGAAGAGAATGAAACAACCGACATTAAGGACTCCTGGTGGGTTTTAAATTACGCAAACACGCACAAAATGCATAATGTAGTGACGAAATCAAGGAACACAACCTGCAATTAGAGCACTAAATTGCGCTGCGCAAGGACGCAGCCGCAGCACGCACGTTGAAAGCTACGAAGCGGGCAGCGGGATTCCCTCTCAATGTACGCTCTGTTCCTTTATTCCATAACTAAATTACGCATTGTTGTGCATATTGATGCAATGTGAGACCCACCGGGATTCCTTAGTGCAGTATTTTTAATAATGTTCTTTGGCTTTATTTTAAAATGAAAATTGTGTTTCCTTTCCGCCTAGGGAAAAAGTGCCGCGCTAGTTACTTTTTTTCCCTATGCGGGCAGTAAAACAACAAATTTCATACTGAAGATGAAGAGCTTGAAACAACCGAGATTAAGGACTCCTGGTGGGTTTTAAATTACGCAAACACGCACGAAATGCATAATGTAGGGGTGAAATCAAGGAACAAAATGTGCAATTAGATCACTACATGGAGCTGCACAGCCGTAGCACGCTTCGTCGCTTTCACGGTGCTGCAAGCAGCTTGTGAGGTGAAGTATAAGAAATGCTCTTAACACGTTGTCAAAGCTCTAGGATACTGGCACTGCGGAAAATAAAGACCAGAAAATGCGGGGTGGCAACGGCAAAGGCGGAGAATGAAGTTGGCGGGTAATTTGAACGAAACAGCTTACGTACGGCAAAAATTGACGTTTAGTAGAAAGATGCGTCTGAATTTAATAATTATAGCTAACGACGAGGAAATTGTAAAACATAGACACCTTTCATGCGAGAGTAAAGTATCACGTTACCACAACGATTGAACGGGCCGCTTTTCTGGACTATGGGGTAATCATAGCTAAACATGCCTTTTCACTAGTTCTTTTTTTTTTTCGAGTTCGGGCTACTAGACCTCAATACCGCACTAGAAGACGTCAAACGAAACAGAACACACGCCTTTATACAAGCTATCTTTTTTTTTAAACAGCATTTTCTGTTAACAAAGAAGTCACCCCGAACTGGTTAAGTAAGAAAGATGAAACTTAAACCTGCTTTTCAGAAATTGCAGATCCATTCGTATAAAAAGCAAGGCCCCACGGTTAATCTAAAGCGTTTCGGGTCGGTATCTCTTAATTCGAAAATGCTACTGCAGTGAATACACTAGCCAACCGAACATACTATAGCATAAATATTCCAAAAAATGGGCTTTAAAAACAACCCTACCAGACAAATCACTCTGCCAAGTTCTAGCAGGGTGGCCAGTAGTGTGATCAGTATTAATGGGAAGATCAGTACGAGTGACCACTAGGGTGGACCGTATCACGGATTTCAAACGAGAAAAGCAGTCTGATAAAGGCAATTGTATTTATCTCAGCCACTATGTACTCCCACCAACTATCAAAAGCCGAGAGCCCACATAATACAAAGTGCAAAGTATAAACAGTGATAACATACATATAAGCATTCTCCACAGCAGGAAACGCCAGAAACATTCGCTTCGACTTAAAAAAAAAGGACTGATCTATCCTTGAACTGGTTCGTCATCAAGGGCGACAAAAGTGAACAAGTTCCAGCCGTCACATCAACTCACTCGGCTCCAGAATCGTGATTGAGCACAGGCTGTGGTAAGGGGCACACCAGAACGAGCACAGGACATCTGTATATCAAGCTGCATGGGGAGGCAAGCTTGGCCAAGATGCATAAGAAAAGGGGTGGTTGCGTTTTATAATTTTTTTGTGCGTTTTTCATTACGACAAGACTTTGCTTGAGTCGAGAGGGCGGTGTGACACATCGGAGGAGGATCTATGTACAGAGAGCTGGTATATGCGGGGGGTTAGGCCTACTCTAACTCTCGTACGCTTTGGAAGGTTTATGGTACAGCCTACACGGCGAAGCAACGCGCCATGCAACGTACGATGCCCGCGTAAGAGCAAGAGTCAGCCAATGAGATTGGCTGTTTTTACCATATTTCCGTCGTCTTTACCACGCTAAATCCTCATTATAACGAAATCTCTTTATCCGAAATATGGCTTTATTCGAAGCTTTCCATGGTCCCCACAGCAGAGCTTTGAGAGCAAGTGATTTCCGCTTTAACAAAGTATCGCTTATAACGAAGCCATCTCTGCGTTCCGAGGAATTCGTTATAACGAAGGTTTGCTATATACTACTCATTCAGGAAGGAGGTACGGCGTTTTGATATATGTATAAGGGTACACCATTGTATACAACGGAGACGTAGATAATCTCACTCTTCTGTCCTTGGAGTTCACTAAATCACTAGTTGCATCGCTTCGTCGGAGAAATGTTCACTCGAGCTCAACAAGAATGCCTGAAGGGTCTCTTCGCACAAGTTTAAGCAGAATAGTGGACTGTTAAGGTTCGCAGTTCGCACACCATCTGTGTGCGGAACGGCAACAGACGTCAACAGCTCCCCGTCGTCTTTTACGCGACAATTATATGACACTTCAAGCTCTTGGTTCACTCTTCACAACGGTGGCCCGTTAAGCAAGGAAACGCCGCCTCGAAAATGGTAAGAGCATTTCTAGCAAGAAGTCATAATTTCCAGCTTTATTTCTGACTAGATTTATAGATTCTAGTTGGAATCGACAGCTTCCAACTAGAGAAATTTTTATTCTAGCTAGAGACGATTATTTTCATCTTGTAGGATTTCTTTTCTTCCCGCTGGACTGAACAATGCTAGCTGGAAGTAATAGCTGCCAGCAGGAAGAAAATCTCAATCCAGCTAGAAAGGAGCTAGAAACTTAATTTCTAGCTAGAAAGTCTGCCTATTTCTAGGTAGCTAGAAGAATATCGGGCTCAATGATCCAGCTAGAAAAAAAAATATTTTCAGCTGGGCGGCTAGCCGTGATGAGCTGGCTTTAGCAAAAACACCGACAAAACGAGCCTGGGTAAACAGCTTGTTACGGCTTGTTGCTATCTTGCTACGGCTGTAAGCGAGAGTGAGCGGCATATTTGCAGAACCAGCTCAAAAACGAGCGGCGCTGGCAAGCAGGCACGCGCAAACGACGCTGAACTGTTCTTGCTAAGACGTCATACCTACTCTATACTCTACAAATCAACTGGCTCTTTTATGCTGCGTAACTCGGATGACACGTTCTTTTCCTTCTTACCAGCGCTTGCGTGGTGTACTTTATGGACCGGTGTCATTCATATTGTTGTGTGAAAAAAAAAAGAAGGAAACCTCAAGGATACAACTGCGGAAAAGAGCACGAATTGATAGGCGGTAGAAAAATGGGCTGTTTCTTTGAAGAGGAGTTGGAGAAAGACATTACAGAGAACCCGAGAAGACGCTGTTCGCGAGAATTAAACGGATAATGGAGTAGCGTGTAAGGCCGTTAGAAGCCGTCGTGCCGAGCACATAATGGCGGCGGTAGTTGTCAAGTTGCGGCACGGCTTTCATTTCAGCGTGTTCGAACACGTGCGAGGTATACAGACGGCTAGCAGACGACGTACAAACAACGCCGAGGCGATAAAGCTACATGAAAGGGATGTCCGACACCATGGTTCAACTTTCCCGCGCTTTTACCCCGTTCGCACGGCGTTATTTTTCTTCTTTTACATATTGTCTACCGCTTTCAGAAGCGGTGTGCGGCAGACGATAGCTCTAGCCACTGCGCCGTGGTTCTGGTAACAAGATCGTCTGCACGCTGCTGCATTCTCTCCGTGACCTCGGCGTACCTCTGTGGCGTGTTTTGACGTGCTATTCGCCGAAAGCCGCCCGTTCTTTTGTTTCATAGGACGCGAGCGGGCACAACAGACATGCTTTTGTCCCACGCCGTGTGCGTGTGTGCAGAGAAAGATCGAATTTCGGCGCGACGGTTGAAGCATCGCAGAGCTGTGAAACGAGAGAGTCAGTTTCAGCGGACGCCAGCTTTCAAGTTTACAAAGCTGCTGGCGCATAATTTTGTGTTTGTCTTCTGTTTGTGAAAGACGAGTTGACCCAGTCGACGAGGGCGCTCGAGTAGGAGCCGTTAGCAGAATTTAGCCGCCACGAACACGTTCGCTGCTTGAGGGAACAAAGTGACTTTATTGTGCGTAGTTTGTTGACACGTGTTCACACGGTTTGCTTTTAGTTAGCCCGCATGAGGACACCGTTGGTGGGGCGAAATAAACAAAGTAATCATTCCGAAAACATTCTGCATCACGTGGAAAGATTTTTTGAAGCCACTGCTTGGCTTGTCTTGGCCTGGCTTGTCTTGGCTCCGGATATCATTTCGCTCACTTTAGCACTGATTACTTTTGAATTGTACTCACATGTTTGAGCTGTCCGTTGTACCTTAGCTACTTAGTGTAACAACCTAAATGATATGATGTTTGTAATTTCAGTGGATGTGAGCCCTTATAGCGAAGGCTTTGTGTTTAGGCCATTTCAACCAGTTTTTTTAACGACTACCTTAAACCAAGTCGTTTTAGAACGAGCCAGAGAACTGTTTGTGAGCGAGTATAGTAAGAGCGCCAGGTAAAGTTACGAGCCAAACGAGACGAATGAAAGAAGCCTATAAAAATAGAACGCACTACAGTCTCAAATACAGCTCTCGCAAGCGACATCTCGTAAAAGTTAAACGTGTAGTTGGTGTAGTCGTCGCAAAGAAGAGAACAGTTTTAATACTGTGGGGGATAGAAGTAGTGAACATTTTCTGTAAACGTCGCTGAGAGCGCAATGTTGATGGTGACACCAACTGCTGAAACGATTCCGTGAACGGGTTTGCGCCCGACACTCACAAAGCTCGCTGTCGTCATCCCGGCGGGGATATAAATCTCTAACGTTAGCACAACAATAAACAAACTTTATAATACTTTCAACCACCAACGTGGGTCGTAAAAGAGCCTCGGTATATATTGCGCGTTTTTCGCGCTACATCACAGCCTTTAGAACAGCAAACGAGCAACGAGCACTTTAAACACAGTGTAAATCCATTGCAAACCTAGTGTAAACCTAGTGCCACTCGGAATGGGGAGCGTCAGGTCATGCGCACAAAAATATATCCTGTTGTAAGCAGCAGATGACTGCTTTTTCTACGCTTGCAAACCAAAAAGGTGATTGCTGAGGTGCTCTTGGACAACAAACACTACTTAATTTGAGAGTTTCTTCTACATTTTGATGTTATTATTGTACAGACAATGAATAACGCGCTATTTGTAAGTGCGGAGTATATTTACTTTATTCCAATTTCTCACGTGTCATGGACATTGGCATTTCATATAATTATCCAATGAAGCACACAGACATAACGGTAACGTCCTCTTTATATTTTTCCATTAGTCTTAAAATTTGCAAAACGACTAACTATATAAAGCTAACCCGACTAGGAGGTTTGTAGTCAGTAACACCCGAGGCGTTCGAACGATCCCATAAATGAGCTAAAACAATATCGAACATGGTAGGCAAACCATGCGTTTGAACTCGCGTAAAGTTAACGACACCAGTTCAAGCGAAAAGTGTGTTTAACGGCGTCAAGCCTTCGTTCAGGCATTATTCGAGATAATGTCAAAATATCTGTCGGACAAAATAAGATGAGACGGTGTTTTTTAAACAATGACTTCCAGCAATTAAAAAAAGAAAAAAAAATCGACGGTTCTGCTACAATTCTGGCTTTAGAGGTTCCGAAAAAGCGCAGTTTTAATTATGTGCTTTCTTTAGTTACTTAAGCCATTTCGTCTTATTGTGCTCTAGCAAGCCATTTTTGGCTGCATGTGGTATGGTACCTATAGAGCGTACAAAAAGCGTTATAACGAAAAACTGTCGTAGTCCTGTATGAAACTACTTTGCCTTGTCAAACAGTACGGTTTATTGTGTGGAGTATTATAAAAAACAACAAGCCCACAATGGTATCGAGTTGGCTGTTGACTCGAGTTCGAGTTCGAACTCTGAGTTCGAGTTCGAACTCGAGTCAACTCGAGTTCGAGTTGACTCGAACAATAAAAAACATTTTCATTCAAAAGTGGGTGAAAAAAAGATACAAGAAGAGCAAGACTTCAACCTCTCATCGCTTTACAAGATAAACAAACCACAGCGCCGAATATGATGTAAGTTATCTTAACAGGGGTGAGTATATGTGTTTCTTTATCATCGCCCTCTCCTTTTTGTTTTAGAGTCATCCATCTGGCTTGACAGCTTCTCCCAGGCCGTCCACATTAGGTTCAATTTTTAGTGCAACGCTCGTTCAAAAATTTGTAATAGACAGACAGTAAGTAACAATAATAAAAAAGACCATACTTCGATCTATGAAACAAATGGCACAGATATGTCATGACTATCGTGTTCTTTCTCTCGGCTCAAGGACACGGCACTTAAAGTTCTAGGAGGGGCACTTGCTTTAAGTCCTCTTTCCCTAAAGCGGCAACTAAGTGCATTTTGTGACGACCGATTAAGTTCTGGGGCGGTATTCCCGTGTTTTGTCCCTTTTGTGTCCCTTTCAAAACTGTCCCTTTTGAGCGAGCCCTGATTGGCTACAAGCGTACACCCGGATGTGACGCCATGCAAGCACGGCGAAGCTATGAGCCGTGGCTACTCGGAGCAGACGATTTGGAGCAGACGATTTTTCGTCGCCTTATTGTTGATTCGCTCGCGGAACAATAAACACATAAAATATACTCTGATACGGTTTTAGTTCTTTAAAATGCGTTTGCAAGAACAGTTACGGTATTTGAATTAAAGGCCCACTGCTTAACCGGAAGTACGTCACGATGAAAGGGACGCAAAAGGGACGTTTTTAAAAGGGACAGTTACGAGAATACCGCCCCTGGACAATAATACGCCCAGCCAACGGAGCTGGCGAGAGTATCGATTAAATGAAAAGGGCACTGCGATTAAGAAGGAGCCGAGATAAGAAGCGATAAGCCATTCGCCTCCTTATGAGGCAGAAGTCGGACACGACAGCGTCGCACACGTCTGACAGAACCTTCGGGGCTGTATTTCCCCAACGAGATATAAAAAAAAAAACGCTTCGGCATCTTCTCATCGAAAATCAGCCGAGACGAGTCACTTCCTAACTGTAAGTCACGGAGCAAGAATATATAGGAGGCGAAACGGCCCATCGCGATAAGCGCGGGCGAACGACCAGATAACGTCCCAACGAAAACCAAGGCGGGCTGCAAAGCTTCGTCGCTGCGACGCTGAAGGAGAGGGTAGCGGCACCTGACGGAAGAAATGATAGCGGCCGCACTTCTTTCCGTGGCTGTGCAGTGCAATGCCGAAAGCGGCAGCACCGCAGTTTCTTCACTCGCGGCAGATTATCTGGCAGCGTTAGGAAGTCTCGCTTCCCCTCCTATATTGTTCTTGCTACGTGCTGTAAGTCGATAAGTCGATCTGAAGCAATGGTTAAGAGCTGTTAGAGGAGCTGCCCAACGGCGCGGTCTGCTATTATCGTGGCGTTCGTCGGTAAGTTTAGCATTTATCTTATCAATTGCTTAATATTACGTGAGCGTGTGCACGAATTCACGAAAAGTCCCTCAGCTCAATTTTTTTGCGTGATAACGCTGGTCGCGACCTGAGAAGTTTCTGCACAACATGTATTCGGTTCTAGAAGAGGCAACGCGAGATCCTGCCGAAAGACCTAAAGTCAATCAGTGGGAGACCTGAAAGTGGGAACTTGAGAACCATGCAAATTTAAAGAGCAGATATGGAATCTTACAACGCCGATGATGCTGAATGGCAATGACCAGAGCTAATTACGCGGATACAGTTGGAATAAAAACGTATTTCTCCCAAGCCTCGAACAGAGAGGCGGTTGATCGCCGGGGAGGCAATGGCGAAATTGGCCGAATGTTCTCTGTTTCTCGACTGTACTCTTCGAGATCTTACCTTACACTTGAGTAAATCCCCGACATTTTGATGCCGCGTGCCCTTATTTTCCCACTAGACAGCTAAGAAGTGCCCCTACAGTGGCATTGGCGGAGTCCAACATCGGCCAAACTCGGAGCCTATTTAGGGCTCATCTAAAAGATCAGCCCCCTGTGCTACGCGCTTTACGAGTGAGGAAAGCGAAGTGAGGGCTCGTTCCCAAACGGACATTCGGGGAGGGAAAGTCTTGGAAGGGATTTTGATGTTTTACGGAGCTCAGAACTGTTTCCCTCGCTGCTACGTAGGCCTACGTCTTGGGTAAGACTGCAGCCGTTCATGGATGCCATAACCAGGTCGGTCGTGGCCAAGTGGTAAATCTAGATAGCGCACTGTCCCTTCGTCACCTAACGAAGCTAGCGGTCACTACACCTTTTTATAACTCATGTGTTTGAAGTAGCCAGCTCAGTTTTTAGTTGGAGCTAACTTCTCCAATAAATTAATATTTCTCTTTTTCTACTCCGTGCTTGGAGACCAGAGTGGTAGTCCAGAATTAGTGGCGACACAAAGGTGTAGTCAAGAAAAAAAAGCAGTCCCGCTATCTCCATATAAGACCGCCCCATCGGTGCTACTACCATGCTGTATAAAATGGTAAAATCGTCTGCTACAATTTTAATGACCTTAGAATTCGTAGTAGTTTCGTAACAGCTTTAGATTTTGCTGGTTTTTTTATCAGGTCATCTCCTTATGCGACAGTGACACCAATGCTACTGACATGCTGCATTCAATGGAACACAGTCGTCTGCTACGATTTAAATGACCTTCGAATTCAAGGTCGTTTGGTAGGAGAACTGAATTTTGCTGGTTGTTTTATCGGGTCTTAGTTAAGCTGTGGTCAGCTAAATTGTGCGAGCCAACGGGAATGGTTCTACTCGCCACGTGAGGTGTTCACTACCGACCATTACACTGGTTACACCTCATAACTGAAGCCATGAGGCATCCTAGGACCAGCACACAATAGAAATAAGCGAAAACCCCATTTTTATATCTTGTTGGGATCTTGACGTTGAAAACAACGCAGGGCATGCTGTTGCCGTTAACACAACGCTCGTTCCGACCACCAATAGAGAGAAAAATAAACGTTTAATGAAAACGAGCAAATTTGGTGCAAGATGGCAATAAAATGAAGATAAGGCATCTCTACTTTCCCGTGACGGCTTATTGTGTAAACCTTTTCATCCCTTAATGTACTTTTTTAACATCCTGACATTTTGTGCGCCGTTTCGCGCATGCGCAGTTAGAAAGTCCTGTCGACTGCGCCAATAATAGCGCCGTTAGCCCAGTTCGCTGATAACACGGCTGCTCTCAGGACAAAGACGTTGGAGAGGTTTGTAGACTATATAAGTGCTTGTACACTGACGTTTTTCTCCCCCTTTGGGTGTTGGCCACCTATAGTTGCACAATTTCGTAATGTTTGTTGTCCTGCCCAATGATCGCAACTTAAAGTCAACATGAAGTTGTTACACTCCCTCGGCTAAGGGCTTTTGCGCGCCTTTTGCCTGGGGCTGAGTGGGTGAAAGCAGGAGTGTGAGCTGGGCTTCACCACGAGTCTCGCCACAGTGGAGAGGAAGAGTAACTGCGCATGCGCGGAATGTACCAGATCGTTCGGCGCACGCCCAGTCGCTGCTTCTCTCTCCTAAGCTTACAAGTGGGGCTCAAAGATACTGAGCTGAAACGTGCTAGTAGCACTCTGCTTATCTTAGGCTGGTACGGCTCATCCGAACAATGGGTCGCCTCTGCGCATGCGCAAATAATTTAGATGAAGGTTCGCGCATGCGCACTGGTTGTAATTCAGTACTCAGAAATTCTTCTGTGCCGAGAGCCACAACGGAACAACTGTAGCAACAAGGAGCGGAAATGGGTTGGACAACTTTTTGTGCGGTCAGGTATCGCAAAGAGCATGCCTTAGGGCAAGATAGCGTGAGTTCAGGAATATTTATGCGGTCGGCCGAGCACTTGTCAAGACCTTGTCAAAACTATAGGGTCTACTGCGCTCGATGTCGTTGCTGGGATAACAGAACTCGCTGATTATGTAAGGCCGGGTTCAGACTGTTGCCGCAACTGTTTACTAACTTTAAAAAATGACGTCATTTCACGTCTCAGTCAACTGAACTGTGTGACACGTCGTTTTTTTACGTCCATCGATCACGATATCCATGGCTTTTGCGTCGGTAGTCTGAACACAGCCTAAGGTTTACGGTACGGATTTTGTTTTCGGCAAGAAACGCTGCGCAGGTCTAGTTTGCTTAGGCGGAATGCGAACTCGGCGGTATATTTTCGACGAAGCGCTCACTTGTGCTCTCATTTAGCAGCCAACAAAAACGGAACTCGGTATAACAAAACCACGTAGACCGCCAGGTTCTCGCCATCCAGACTTCCGGTTCTTCGCTCCTGTGTGCAGAGTACGCGTTGTTCGTGTTCCGGGGGCTCCCCTTCCAGCTCAGGGCCTCGTCGCCTTGACTACGGGGCCTCCCCTGCGCGTGGACTCGTGCGCCTTCTTGACGATGGCCAGCTTGGAGTTGTGGTCGTGCGCCGGCAGGTCGACGTATGGCGGGTCTCGAGTGCCGTGGATCATGAGCGTCCACTCCTTGAGGAAGCCCCGGGCCTCGCCGTCTTGTCCGGACGAGGACGTGTCCTTGTTGCCGCGGTCGATGTGGGCCTCCAGGGTCCACCGTCCCCTCGGGTTCTCACCCCAGGTGTGGGTGGTCATGAAGGGCCACTTGGTGAAGCCGTCGTGCCGGTCGTCGTCGTTGGGACGCCGGCTGAGGATCATGGACCTGTCGGTGAGAGAGGCGCGCGCGTCATGGTCAGCGACACTGTGACCGAAAACGTGAGGGGAAGCGTTTAGCACTTGTGATAGTAAGGCCGGGACAGACTGTCGCAACTGTCGTAATATCTTTAAATAACGACGTCATTTCACGTCTCAGCCAACCGAACTGCGTGAAACCCCGTTTTTTTTGCGTCCACAGCACACGATATGGCTTTTGCGTCGGTAGTCTGTACATAGCCTAACGCGGCTGTCACACCTTCACTTTCAACGCTCGGCAGCCACTTACTTTTCGAGTGCACGTCATAGTCTGCTCTGTTACGCAGACGGTTCCGTTTCAATTCAACAGACTAAGTTTACCGTCCCTTCCTAAAGAAAGTTGAGCGAAGCGCGAAAGCTTTTTCGCATCAAACCTGCGTCAGAAGTGCGTCAAAAACTTCGCTAAAAGTGCGTCAAAACCTTCGCTGAAAGTGCGTCAAAAACTTCGCTAAAAGTGCGTCACACCTTCGCTGAAAGTTTGTCAAAAAACTTCGCTAAAAATGCGTCAAAAACTTCACTGAAAGTGCGTCAAAAACTTCGCTGAAAGTGCGTCAAAAACTTCGCTAAAAGTGCGTCAAAACCTTCGCTGAAAGTGCGTCCAATCGATCGTCAAACACCCAAAGACCCAAATCGCAAACGAAGAACGAACCCATGTGCGACGATTTTCGCCCTCGAAGTAAAGACATCTACGAACGATTTAAATGTATACCGATAAGTGGTTTATGAGATAAAGGTATACTATTGTACTCCTTCTTCGTGATCGATGCGTGTATTGTCTTATATCGAACCGTTCCTTTTAAACGATTTTCCAGTACCGTTTTGAAACCGTTTTGAACCAATGGAAGCCCGCTTTCACGCACGCGCCGTGTGTTCAGAGATCTTATCAGAGTTTTTCGAAATACACTTGTTTTTCGGGAGGGCGCCATCGGTCCCACTAATAAAGCTTTCGCTTTAGAAAGTTACCACTAATTAGCACAGGAAGGTACCACATGTGTCCGGGACAGGAATCGTTGTTTTCAACGTTATTTGAATGAAGCGAAACTCAATGCATTATGGGTCTCTTTTGTACCTTTAGCAGAAACCGCTTAGGACCAGCCAGACTGGCGGAGTGAGCGAGAATGACGAGGCAGCTGAAAGGCACCCTAGACGAGCGAAACTGGCAGTGCAACAGAAGCATTATACAATTGTGGTACATGGGCGATCGTAATTAGGATTGAGCCGACGGTAATTGAGCTTTTTGATGATGGATCGCAAAACGAGGAGTAAGGCATGATGTACAAAGTTACTTGCACGCTACTGATTTACGTGAGAATTGAGTCTCACGGTTAGCTGCTGGGAACATTTCTTTAGTGCGAGCGAGGTTTGAAAAGTTTTCCATGGGCAGATTCAACAGCGATTGAAATGGCCTTTGCCACACTTGTATCAAGGGCGTTGAAGAAACTTAGCATCTGGTCACTGCGCGGCTGTTATTAAGGGAATAAGTTAACAACTCTACTGACACCTGCCTTGTCCGAAGCCACGTTTACAAAGTGCGATAGAAGCTCACAGACGGATCTGTCCCAAAGCTGGTGACGAACGAGATAACTCACTACCACAGCGAATCTAGGATGAGTATTCACCTTGCAGTGCTAGCGTATCGCGTCGTGTGGAGAGGCTATAAGGATTCGACGTCAAGGCCATGGCGTAGACCTGTCACTTAGTCAACTTCCTTCTCCACCACCTCGCCTGCAGGCGCACATCTACGTAAAGCAAATGTGTAGTAACGTTTGAGAGAAAACACCATAGTACCACTCTGAAGTAATTTTTCACCTAACTCCCCCTTTCTCCATCGAGTACTGAGGGAGAGCACTGTTCAATCCGTACCCTAACGTCCAGCTTCGGCTGGTAAAGAGAGCCCAAGAAAGCCGAGTTGCCTCAACTCTCTACGAAGAAGTTTGTTCCTCCTCCTTAATTCTCCTTGCCCGAGTTTAAAACGCACCGACGTAAAACTGTGCCTAGATTTCTGCCCACCCACCTCTGGCACAGCCGTGAGGGAGCTGAAATAATTCACCCCTTCGTTTAACGACGGCGATGGTTGAACGCGAAGCTTTCTCGTGAAGGATTCCTCTGTTCACAGCTCTGCTTTAAAAAAACGAAAACCTAAAGCAGGCTTCACCTGTGGAGGAGTATATTTGAGGCAGAGTACGCTTTACAGGTGGATGTTGGCTTTTCTGCACTAGCTTTTGAGGTGGACTGCAGACGCCACCAGTGAGATATTGAAAGCTTCGCTTTAAGCTTCGACCGTGTCGGAATGGCGAATTGGATAGACGTTGGCACCATAAATCTAGGGACCCGGGTTCGACTCCGACCACAGGAATAGTATTTTTTTCCTTCACTTCATTCACGATCGTCATCATTGTCCGAGAGAGTTGACTTTCCGGCAGTGGGTTTTGAGGTGGACTACAGACGCCATCAGTAAGACGTAGAAAGCTTCGCTTTAAAAGTAGTACGCGTACCCCGATAAGGTTCGGGACCTCTGCGATGCGGCTTCTGGGAGGAGCACTTACCGCGTTCCAGACGGGGAGACCATGAAGAGCTTGACGTCCCCGCGACGCGTGGCATTGAGCGTGATCACAGACTGGACGTGTTCCACGTAGTTCACCTCCGTGTCCATGCCGGCGCACGAGTCCGTGTCCAAATGGATCTTCAAGCTTTCGTTGGCACGGAATTCACTGCGAACGAGGGAACAGCAGAGGGAGCAAGCAATTCGCTGCGTCAGTTCTCCGGATCGAAGAATGCTCGAGTGAGCACCAAGGAGACACTATCGCACGCCATCTACCATTGTACATTAACCAGTACTTTTTGTGTAATGCGGTAGCTCTTATTCCACGAAATGATAGATACTTTTTGTTGTTTCGTGGGAACGTGTCTCTCAGTCTCTCAATCGGAATGTTTCAGTACGGAGTACGAACCGTGTTAGTGTGTAAACTGGCACCCCATCCGCAGACGGGCTTTTAAGGGTTCGTGCGTTCTTCAGTTACAAACATGTGCAGTCATGGACAAATGAAATACTAACACGAAAATATGAACTAGAACACACAAATATCGCGATTTCTATTAAATGTAGGTCAAATTGACGCGTGGCTTTATTACAGTGTAACGGCGAAATTTGGCCAAATATACTGCCGCTACGGTAGCATGATTTTTTTTTGTGTGTGAAGCAATAACTTTATTTAAACATAAATATATACGTTATGCCAAATGTTACACATGGTTCAGGAGCAGCTGTGACAGCGGAGGTGTCGGTTACATGTTTTGAGTGGTAAGATGACAACAAACGTAAATCCAGGAGAAGAAAAAAAAAACAAAGGCAAAGAGAAACGAAACAAAAAAGAAGGACAGTGAGAACAGAAACACAGGCTATACAAAAACAAGGGCTGAAGGAATTGTGTGCGTCCTATTAGCTGGCGCTAATCTCTCTTGTACCTCAAAGGAGGGGCTGGTCAACGCAGATGCGCTGGCCCGTTAAACGGTCCAATCACCTTTTTTATTTTATTGATGGCTTAGACGTTTCCCTGCCTGCGCCTTTCCTCATTTGTTTTGTAGCGCTTCAGCGCATGGCTGCCTCTGGCGAGCTTCCTTCGCAGTTCCAGGTCACAGTCAGATGTTCGCAGTGAAGAAGCCGAGACGTCAAAAGAGGTTTAAGGTTAGCTGGTTTGCTTTAGTAGTAACATTGATGACATTTAGCACATACGAACTTGAAACAATACACTTTTTACATAAATGAGAAAGACAGTCAAAGATTAAGAGTTAAGTAACGGGACATGGCTAACTGATCGCGGTCTCCCGGCGAAAAGGGACCGACGACGGGCGGCAGAGTTTCTGAAGTGAGTCCTAGGGCAGGCCGCCCGCTGCCCACCGCCCCCGTGAACCCGGCGGAGAGGGTTTATATTCGTTTCATGTGGACTAGTGGAAAAAAAAGCGCATTCTGGCCCCACTTTCTGCAGCCAATTGGGGAGACGCTTGTAAACACCAATCAGCCATGTTCCCGACAAAGTGAAAAGGACCATTCATACATAGACACAAGGTTTGAACCCGAAAACGCGCGCTTGGAGAATTATTGACGTAGAGAAAGTAGTTCAGACAAAACACACTAAAGTAAACAGTGTAAAAGACAGAAAGGTCGTCTGAACCACACCGAGGACCCAGACCCGACCGCGACCAGCGCACACGCCGCGGGGGGATGGAACGCCACGGCCGCACCGAAACCCAAGCTGGGCCGATGGTCCCCTTAACAGCCGCGTCTTCCGGTCGGTCAGCGCACACGCCGGATGCCTTTCTTTAAAAAAATGAAAAAAAAAAAACAGGGCTTGGTGACTGAAGAAGGATGCTACAAAATAGAAAAAGCGAACTGAACGGGGGCTTCGCGGCAACAGTATCAAAGTTGGGAAACGTGGCTTTCCAAATATACGAATATAGGGCGCGGTTATTTGACCACCGCGAACAGTATTTTTCAATTTTGCAAGTTCTGGTTCATATTTTCATGTTCGCATTGCATCTGTACATGACTTACATAGGTAACCTCTCTTACCTTCTGCGACATTTGTGGAATTTGTCTGCGCAAGTCAGTACAGTTAGAGCTAGACTGCCAACTTTATAGAGCTGTTTTTTAAATGAAATATGTGCACAACGATCAACTAAGGTCGCGTTGACGCTACGCGGTTCTTAACAACTGAAGGAGTCTGTGCTTGTATCCTGTCTGTCGTCGTGCTCACGCCGCGTTCGTCGTTGACTAAACGAAACTCTGACACGCCAAGAAACTGGTTTGTTGTTCGAGGGCTGAAAAATGATCTCTGCAATCTTTCAGGCTACACAGGGAAGTACCCACATGATGGGCGTTTCTTCCAAGGAAAGCGAGACGTTTAATTAGGTAATTAATGACAATTACAAAGTATAATAAATAAATAAATAAAATAAATAAATAAATAAATAAATAAATAAATAAATAAATAAATAAACAAACAAACAAACAAACAAACAAACAAACAAACAAACAAACAAACAAACAAACAAACAAACAAACAAACAAACAAACAAATAAATAAATAAATAAATAAATAAATAAATAAATCAGTCATTTATAAATAAATAAATGTCCTGCACGCACACGCGCACTACAAGTGTTATTGCATTAGGACACAGCGATTCTGTCGGAAAAGGCAATATCTTGAATCAGAGATGTAGAGATGACATCACAGAATAACCAAGCAAAGAAATGAGTCTGCACGTGGCACTTGCACCTTGCAATTTCGCCGCGGTTGATGCATTATTTTGCAAGCCGGCAGACAACACGCGCATAATTGGACTCGGAACACGACGGTTCACGTCAAACACACGAAGCCTCTGTTCTGGTGCACGAATCCTCGAGAGGTACACCAAATGCGCAGAGTCGAAAACACCCGCAATAACAACTCCTCTTTGAAACCAAGCTTGCTCAACTGACTGGAAAAGCTGGTTGCACATTTTGTTTACATCATATCAAGATCAGAGCCCTCTGCAAAGGTTCTGCTGCGCAGAAAGCCCGGCACCAAGAACACGAACCACTCAAGCGGGTCGGAAACACGAGACCCTAGACGGCGCGATTGTTTATACAAGCGTGTGTGCCGCTCGTATTTCCGACATGCCCGAGTGGGTCGTGTTCTTTGAGCCGGGCCCTCCCTGCTATTCGAGACGCTCGCAGTAGGCTCTGATATCTTGAAATGATGTAAACAAGGTATGCGATCAAGTGTTCCAGACAATTACGCCAGTTCCATTTCGAAGACGAGTCTTTACTCTGACACCGCATATAGGTTTGTAAAGAAAGAGCAGACTGTCGTGAATGCCTCGGGGCAACCGGGCTGTCAAGACCACAGTGGGGAAGAATTGAAGCGTATCATATTGGAACCACGCCAGCATTGTTCCAGATAAAAAAAATTAGCAATGGCTGAGCTCGGCTATGCCAGGATATACGTAGCGTTAGCTAAGGTTCAGCTGGTTATTCTTAGGTTTCCTGGTTGTCTACGATTAGCTGTGCTTACTGCTACCAGAGTCCTTCAATGTTTTACTGGTCACGAAACTTCGGCGCTCGTTTCATATAGGGACCGCGCGCGCCACTACAGGCGCCACCGCCGCACGAAGGTCATCCAGCCGCCGCGCGTGCGGCGTATTGGCCAGCTCTTGGCGTGCAAACGCTCGCTGCTTTTAGTGTCGGCGCGATGATTAAGTGTGTTTTTTTCGTAGTAGCTAGCGAAAAATAGTCCAGTCATTGTGTATATCACTTGCCTTCAATGGGGTTTTACTTTTCGAAGAAATTACCGTAGACTTCGGCCGCGAACGGCAACGGCTTCTGCATGCTCTGGCACAAGCGCTGCGCCGTCGTGTTGATGGATTTTTAAATCTCTATTGCTTCTTTTCTTATAGAAAAAGTTGTGAATACCACACATACGGTAGCTGTGTAGCCACGGACTGCTGCGGGCCTATCGATAATAATAAAAGAAAAACTGAAAGAAACCACGCTTAATGAATCCATTGATATCTCTGGAATGCACAGAACGCTGAAAGAGATAGCCCAATAGTATTGTCGTTTCGATGAGTGGGTACACACTTGAGAACATTTAAAAACGCTGCAGCAACGCGAAGGATCAAAACGCGAAGAGATATATATGTTGCACCATGTGTCTATCTGCTTCCACCCTTTGCAATCCTCGCAAAAACGGGAAGCGAAAAAAGAACAATAAAACATCACACGCAACAAAAAATTTCAATGTTACGAAGGGAGACAAAAGAGCGTGGTCCAGGGTACAAAAATTTATTTTTTTCGCGCTGCGATGTGCAGCACGGAGGAAACAGAATATTGCTACGAAGCCAAGAACGACGCAAAGCTTTTCTGAACGCAGCGAGCTAGCGAGCTCCTGCTCTACAAAGGCTAGCATGAAACACAAACGTCGAAGAAGCAGTCCGCAGTGTGACGTGCACAGATGAACGTCAATAAAGTGAGTTGCGCGGTGTTTGCTATGCATGCATTACTATCGGAAAGTTATTAATTTCAAATCCATGAGTAAAGATCGTTTCCCCGAAGTCCGGCGTCGATCAGGAACCCAATCGCCCGGGCTCCGGTTGATTTGGCAGGAGGCTGGCTGGGCGATGGTGTTGAAGTTCTTGGAGACGGCGGCCGAATTGATTGATTGATTTGTAGGGTTTAACGCGCCGACGCAACGCAGACGATGAGGCGCGCCGTAGGGGAGGGCTCCGGATTAATTTTGACCACCTGGGGATCTTATCGTGCGCCGAAATCTCGTACACACGGGCGATTTTGCTTTTCGCCTCCATCAGAAAAGCGGCCGCCGCGGCCGGGAATCGAACCCGCGACCTCGTGCTCAGCAGCGCAACGCCTTAGCCACTCAGCCACCACGCTGACGGTGGTTCCTGGAATCCGGCGGCGCCGTCTGTTTTCTCAATGGGGTATTAGCCCTGTGGTATGCGGTGGGCCAGACGATCCGTCTCCCGTGCGCGCCGTGACGAATTGGAGTCGACTTCTCTGCAGTGCTGGCGGTGCTACGTCGTCAGACAGGGCGGCGGGTTCCCACGCGCAGCCCGGGCGCCTGGCCGCTAATCTCATAAGTGGACCTTACACCATGGAAATAAGATTAAGAACATTGTCGAAGAAACAAAAAATCAAGTTAGTGACAAGGTGGCACACTTTCCATATCAAACAATATTGCCCGACGGGACGTACGACAAAAAGAGCAAACGGGCGCTCCGGTTGAAACGCCAGATAAGAAACCGGAATCGGCCACGCGCGATTACAAAACAAACAAAACGAACCCTAAGGGATAATGAGCGGAAATATGAAAAGTAAAAGCACAAGGACGTCCCAAATCCTTTTTACACGCGAGCCTGAGCGCAAGGTAATACAAGTTTGCAAACAGGTATGAAGCACCGCTACAACCTGACTGATATGACAAAAATCCGATTTTAAGTTAGCCTTGTACAATTCTAGGTCCACGTTGCTCTCGAAAGGGTACATTGCTTTTTCCATTGTCACACACAGTGCATTTCCACACACTGTCACACACTTATAATCGAAGCTGAAATCTCCCGTTGCTTGCCTTGGAATGGCGCGCCTCCATTTCTCACGCAGCTCCCCGTCGCTCGGTCAACAGAACAAGAAAACATTTTCTGTGGTATCGTTGTACAAGGAATGACATCTCGGGTCGCAACTCATGTTCGGCATCGTCGTTGCACTACTTAAGTCGCATCACAACAGCGCGAGATGCACGTTACATTTTTTTCCCGCGCAAAACAAACACAACTCGCCACGGCTCCGCCGTTGCAGCCAGCGCAACGCCGCCGGAGGAGTGACCTCAGAGAGAGGGTGGCGCCACCGCGCGGCGGCCAAAGGCAGCATATGAAGCTCTCCCATTGAGTTACGGAGCAGTTTCGTGACCAGTAAAGCATTGAAGGACTCTGCTGCTACTAAAACGATTTCCAATCCAATGCAATGCAATTCAATCCAGTTCAATCCAATTCGATCTAATTTAATCCATTCCAATCCTATTCAATCGAATCCAATTCAATCGCGGCGGCGCCGTCTCCGGCGTGCCAGCTGTGGGCCGTGAGACGTCACTGCTCTTCGCGCATGCGCAGCACTGCTCTCCAGGAGCCACGCGAAACTGCTCAACCTCGGCCAGTGTAGCTCACGCTGCAAAAAAGATGGTTATGCAGTGAAAGGTTGAACGAAACGTCGTCTGGTTCGGTAGCAAGCTCGGTACGAAATTGTGGCCACTGACTAAGCCATGTGTAAATTTCGAAGTTTGGGATATTCATATGGCATTGTCGTTCCCGACAAGGAGAGGTAAGATGTCGTTATTTGTACACGCCGAAGATGTGACCCATAGTGCCTATGTATAGCGGTCAAGTTTCCCTCCGTCCTGTTAGTCATGTCAGGCGTCGCTTCATCACCTGCTATTTTCCGGGGAGCCTGTTCACCCCCTCTTCTTTTCGCTATGATTTCGCCCATGCCGATTTTAAGTGCAGATCACTTTATGGGCTCACCTTGTCGTCTTAGCTCGCAAACGGTCGACGCGACCGCCGGAATCGGGCGGCGCGGCGAGATAACGGACCCAAGTATAGAGCCTTCTGTGTACCAGCGTCAGGGAGTCACTCTGAGGCTTCGAAAATCACGCGGTTCAAATAGTTATAAGCGTTCGAACCTCGTGAACCACTGGCGCTTGTCATACATCTCCCCGTTATTTAGCGCAAAGAAAGCTACAGGTACATTTCAGGCAAAATATGTGTATATAACCGGCAGCCCCCGTATTTAGTTAGGAACGCTCGTTGGGTTGGTTTTTACAATAGTAAGCGGAAAAAGTGGGCGCGCAAGAAAAAGATGGCGCGTTCGAAATGATGCAGAAAGGCTCCAGCCGCGCAAGAAAAATAAAAATTACCCCACCTTCCCGCGAGGGGAACCCTGTGGAGATGCGACGCATCTTGGGGGTTCACGGTGTTTCCGTTGGGTTGATTCTCTAATTGCGTGAAACGTGTGAGGAACGCGTATGATGTATTTATTTAACACGCGGCGTAACGTTAACGATGACGGCCTTGTGGTCGCTGAAGTGTACGGGTAGTGGATGGTGAAGTAGCGGGACCACCGTGTAATTTGCAGCGAAGATCAAGTCTATGCACGTGCCCGAAATCGGAACGCCGGTTGCTGGAACGACCGCGGCTAGACGCGACACAATCCAACACAATCCAATTTAATCCAATCCAATCTAAATCCAATCCAATCCAATCCAATCCAATCCAATCCAATCCAATCCAAGCCAAGCCAACCCAATCGAATCCAATCCAATGCCCCTCGAACTTTTGCTTCCTCCATGGCCCCTCGCGAGACGGTGTTCGCTATCGGAGAGGAGAGGGGGTGAGCGGCGGAGAGCGCAGCTCGCGCGGCGAGGAGAATGGGGGAGGGGTGTGGACGGACAACAACGCCGTATGAAGGGACAAGGCGAGTGAATGAGGTGCAGTCGCATCTAAAAAAAAATGGCACGTTCGAAATCACCCAGAAATTTGCTCCAGCCGCTCAAGAAAAAAAAAATTACGCGTTCGAAATGACGAAAAACAGCTCCAGCGTACGAAATTAAAGCAAGCACGAAAAGAACAGAACTCCCGCTGGCGCAGTTTTAGGCAGGGGGCGCACGAGCACTGCGAAGGCGGGAAATTTGAATTGCATGGGTTGGCAGCAGTGTGCGGATAACGGCGCTGCAGCCCATTATGGCGAATCACTGCTCTGAACTTCCGACAGCTTTCACATTGAGTGGAACGGGTTTAATTTTTTAGTGATTGTGTTTCGCGGTAGCATTTCCCTTTTTGACGCCCCGCGCGTGCTTTTTGAGATGCTTCAAGAACTTTCCAGCTTCGCGGATGTATTCCTGGTCGCAGGGGACTGCGTAGAGAAGCCCTGGATATTTTCAACCCGAAAACTTGTTTTTCGCGTTTACCAGCCTGCGCCAAGCATCTACGCAAGGCCTGTGGGCGACCCGCAAGTCGTAGCACAAAAATGGCCGCGTATCTGCTCATCCTGCCCCCTCGCTCCTCGCATGATAAATGCAATAGAGGTTTCAGTTACGTTCCAATATAATTCGAAGTCATACACGTTTAATTTCAACACATCCAAAATTATATTCAAATTCAATTGAAACTTGTTTTAGCCGTATCAAACTCAAATACTTTCAAATTCAGTCATAAAATTGAATCAAAATCCAATGGGAATTCATTACATAGGAGACATCCAGTCTACTTCTAGTTCAATTAAAACTAAATTCACATGTACATGAAAATCCGGTAAAACTACGAGGTCACTTGCTCTTTAATTAAATCTATCTAAACTATTAGAAACCAAATTCGTATACAATTCCAATTTAATTCAAAATGAATTCAACTTTATTTCAAAAACAATTGAAACTCTATTGAAATACAATTCAAATGAAATTCAACGTGAACTAAAATATAATACAAATTGAATTCAAATTTAATACTAATATAATTCAAAATTAGTACTGATATAATTGTTAATTTACTTTAATTTTAATTTAAGCGGTGTTATCGCAGTCGCGTTCCGGCTGAGCTATTGGTAGGACGCTTGTTGTGTGCAATGAAGAAGGGCAGACGGACAGACAAACTAAAGGGCTATAAAGTAAAATAAAAGCCCAACCCGTACCACGTACGTATCACGGGTGACTCCAATTAAAATTAAACAAACTGGACCGAAGTCAAAAAGAGCTTTTAAGAGACACGAAAAGAAGAAAGAAAGAAGAAAGGAGAGAGATCTATCACGCGAAACCAAGCCAAGGGAGGGGAGGCAATCAGCGGTATCTTTTAAACGAGTATGTGAAAGCTCAGCTATGACTCAGCATGTCGTTCTTCATATATGTGATCACGAGCCTCCCGAGGGCGCCGGCGTGAGCAGAAGCAGCATTGGGCGCGAAGGCGGCGGAAGAAGACTACCGACGACGATCGGGCCGCCAAGCGGAGGCGCTATGGCCACCGGGGGGACCGCGAATACCGCGAGGCGAGGAACGCAAGTCGTCGGCGTGCCTACCATTCTGTTGAACGCTTTCCCGGCGCGACAGCGTGGTTTGAGCGCGAGTTTGAGGCCAACCAATTTTGCGTCGCTTCTGCGCTGTGTGGTTGGTCGTTTGTGGATTCCGGGGACCTCAGTCCCGTTACCATGGTAACCGTAAAACAGCACCACAGGACGTCCAGCTACACAGAGTTGAATCGCAACTGAATTTTTTCGTATTTCTCCTGTTTTTACGCCAGAAAAGAAATGTATTCTATGTAGTGAGTTACCAAAGGCTAGTTTTTTTTTTTTAATGAACAAAGTTGTATTCTGTCTTATGATCCCTTACATATATGTGGTTTGATGTATAACACTCTAAATGGATGCGTAGTGTCTTATGAAGGTATTTAAATGGTGCCCTTGGGCATACCTACTTGGCTATAAGATTATTTATATTGCTCACAAAAAATGGCTTCCTGGCAATGAATTTGTGCATGGTAGCGATGCCTACTTTAAAGGGGCTTCGTATACAGCGTTTTACACGAATACGTGGGGTATTACGGAGGTATTTATTGTAAGCCTCTAGAGCCCTCATTTTTTCATATAAGCCTCCTTACATTTCCCATGAAAATTGTCTTCCAACAAGAAGTTTGTGGGAATTAGTGAAGCCTACTTTAAAGGGGCTTCATATACTGCGTTTTATAGTGTTACATGGTGTCTAATGAGGGCATGTAATACAATGCCCTTGGACCTTCATATTTTCATATTCGCCATTTTTATCTTTTTGCCAGAAAATTGTCTTCTCAACAGGCCATCTGTGTATAGTAGTGAAGCCGTCTTTAAAGGCCTCGACGTACAGCAAAGTGACTTAAGCATTCCCTCGACAATCTCCCCCGGGGAGTCTATGATTTTTTCCCGAACGATCGAACCAACCGTTCTTGTCAGCCTGTAAAAGCGCTGAGCCACGTATGCGACCACGGACACTCAAGTCCATCTTTTTTTCTTTCCGACAACCACTTAGAACCGCCTCATCGAGCAACGGAGTTTTCTCACCTGGTCTTCACGTACGACCCGGCCTCGCAGTGGAACCGTGCGGGGACCGTCTTCCAGATCTTGGCGAGCGCCACCATGGCGCCGGCGTCAAGCACGCCGAAGCCGAACAGATGGTTGAACTCGAGGCCCACGCCGTTCATCTTCCAGTGGAAGCGGTTCTTGCTGTCGTAGAGCGAGTTTCTCTTCGATGTCAGCACGGTCAGGTGCTGGATGTCCCTCCAGGTCAGCTCGGGGCTGAACCAGGGTGGAGGAGAGGGAAGAAAGAGGGCGGTGGGGGTTACACAGCAGCTAAATGAGCACAGCGTGGTCATTTGGTCGTGTTCTTTATTTTTTTTCCGATGTCACTCCCTCAGAAGAGCTGGATAGCCATCTTCAGCCAATCCGAGACCAATTCATACCCTCAGGACACTTCACTACACGCCGTCTACCCCATAGAGTTTCATACTCATATATACTAGAGGGAAATCTGGCGCTGCATTCGCGGGCCGCCGTGGGCGGCGCCATTGCAGCTAGCAACGTTCCTCGCCTCCTTGGCTTGGTTAGCCACATGGCTTATTTTTCATCTTGAAGCCAAAAGGGGTAACATTCTTTTTTTGTTCATCTTGCATGAAGCTTCTAAATAATCCCTGACAAATAAATCTCTCTGGAGCTTTAATTTTACAATAACAAAACAAATTCGGTTAATCTTCTGCAGTAATATTGTTGCATTTTTGCAGCCAAAACCAACTTTTCAGCCTGTTCGTGAGCCATGCCAAGGACAAGTGGAACGTGCCTGCCCGGTACATGACGGCACGCTCGCTGAAGTGCGGCTCCCCTAGACAGTGGCGCCAGATTTCCCTCTAGTGTATATTAGTATGAAACTCTATGGTCTACCCTATCCTTTGCCCAGCAACCTGTATATTCTGGGATAAACCCCTTAAGGTATTCCACGCGGTATGTGAACGCGTGGAACACACACTTCACCCCTAATCCCAACCCCAGATATTTATTTATTTATTGATAATACCCTCAGGGTACAGTGAAGTACATTGCAGAGGGGAGGGGAAAGATACAATAAATATACACAAAAGGTATACTAGGAAGCAGATGCAGGATTAAAAAAATCGACAGCAAGCGAGAAAATAAATAAGAAATAGAGAAGTGCATGATACGTGAAACAACTAAACCAGGTTTGACAATGCATTTTTGAATAGTATGGGGTCGGCTATGCTTGTTAGGGCGGCTGGTCGACAATTCCACTCATTGCTGGTTCTGGGGAAAAAGGACTGTTGATACGCTGATGTGTTACAGCGAGGCACGTTGACCTTTTGTGAATGATCGTGTCGAGATGATATGAATCGCGGAGGTTCAATCCAATATGAGTACTGAGCAACCCAGCTGACTAGTTCTGAACACCCTCCCCAGCGACACCTGGTGACCCGGAGGCGGACTGCCACTGAAGATTCGTGTTTTTTATATTATATACTGCATATATGAAAAAATGAAAAATCCCCATGATAGGTGCCCGTGTCTGAGGCTCTATTGGCTCTTTTCATTAAACGTTTACTGAATCAATGATGGGTTGCCGATTAGAGTGAGTGACAGGCAGACCGACGAAAACATAGCGTTCGAGTAGCCGAGAGAATACTGTTGTCTTTAGTAGCAGGGAATGCATGAAGATGGGGGAGATGACAAAAAAAAAAAAAAACAAGAGGACAGAACTCAAGCGACATGCGTGCGAGGTGTTCCGAAAGACGCCGAAAAAGGTTACGTTCCTGGACCACCTCGCACATGGCACAAAGGCTAGTTGTGTACTATGTAAGGACCCTTCCAGCATTCATCAGACAGATAAGCGGGGGTCTTACTTTGCTTCAAGTGCGAGCGCAAAGACACCGGCTGCTTCCGGTGCTGCCGCCGATGTTCCCGAATGGGTCTTTGTGCACTTCCCGTACAGGTCAGTCGTCGCCTGCGTTGAGACGTTGGCTTGGTAGGCTCGTTCACACATTTTTCGATACACAAGCAAAAACGCGCACCATCGTCACGAACAGAAACGAAATTATAGAATTGTGAAAGGGTATCAAATTAAAGGAGAGGAAAATTCAGTTCCCTTCTTCTGTATGACGAAGGAGTTCAAGGATGTTGACGCTGCTCCGCCCGCACTGCTTCGCCCCTGCCCGGCGCTGTCGCTTGAAGTGTGCTTCCCGTAGTAGCTCGCTGCGCGCGCGCTCTGCTGCGAGATACTTTTTTTTCCTCTCTCCGATGCGCGGTTCCCACTTCCAGTGTCGATAGATGCGACAGTGTTGTTACGTCATCTACCACCTGTTTTTTTCGCGCATGCGCATGGGGTTGCGCTGGGAAGTTTTCTGCGTACACGGGACCGCCGGATTGCCCTTTCGCCTAGCTATATAAAGCTTGGCTTTAAAGTGTGTTGGCCGGTCCTATCAATTACGTCTAAACTGGACTGGCTGCTCGGTATCGGGAGCTTCTTCTACTAGTCATCTCCAACTTCCCACTGTCAGGCTGCTTGTTCAAATTGGTTCAATTTTACCCTTGCCTGGTAGAGACAAGTGGCTGTCTGCTATAAATGAACGTTAAATTTATTCATTTCTCGCGACGCATTCGTCGCACGCGCGCCCTGCTGTTGTCAACATGGGCCTTGACAGCGTCTCGTTACCTGCGAACACGTTTTTCGTAAGAAGCTAGGATAACTTAGCACCCGCTGAAAAAAAAGGCGTTCTGCGCTTATTTTTTACGCAGACGTTGCAAAACACAAGGATTGAGAGATGTATAGACATATCTTTACAGAAATGCAAAGAACGCTTGGCATGGGCCTCTTGAGGAGGCTTGTTTTGACGCAGAGGAACGTTTGCCTACTGAATAAGCTGTAGACAGATGATGAGAGAGTCAAATGATTTTAAAAATGCACGAAAGCCCAATGTAGGCATGCACAGGTATCGAGTTGCATACTAATATATACTAGAGGAAAATCTGTCGCTACTGTCGCGTGCCATCATGGGCGCTTCCGTAGCAGCTGGGAGCGTTCCTCTCGCACTTTTCTTGGCTTGCAGAGTGCATTCTTGTTGCCCCTGACGAGAAATGCAACAACATGGGCAACATTTTTTTTTCTGGTTCAGGTTGCAAGAAGCTTTTAAGAATGACTGACAAACAAGTCTTTATTAGCTGTACCTTCATAATAATGAAACAACTTTAGTCTTTTATGACCAATAATTACGGCGTTTGCAGCCACAGACAACTTTTGGTCTTGTTGGCGACCCATGCAAAGTAATGATGGAGCCCTTCTCCGCGGTACATGCCGGCGCGCTCATAGAAGAGCGGATGGCCTTGACACTAGAGCCAGATTTCCCTCTAGTATGTATTAGTATCAAACTCTACGTGCACAGGCGTTGAGAATCGCTTTACTTTAAGCAAATGGAGATCAAGATATAGGTGATAGGAGGGCGCCACTTACCACCCCGGTGTGCGGGTCCTTCGCTCCGTTGCTGAAGGTGGAGGCGAGCGTGGAGGAGCAGGACTCGTCGTAGTGCGCGTTCTCCCCGTCGTTGATGGCCGAGTTGATGGAGACGGTCCACATGGACGCCGCGTAGCCGTCGCAGTTGCAGTCGTCGTCCTCTCCGCCGTCGCCCGAAGCCCACACGTAGATGTTCCCCAGGCCACGGCGACCCTGCATGTTGTCAAACTGGTTTTAGCGCGAAAGTTCTACTACGCCATGTCTCGCGAGGTCAATCATCGCGTCGCGATGTCCTTGAGCCGCTGGGGCGCAATTGTGGCAGGTGTGACGTCAACTGCTGCGGAGAGGTGACGTAGCTGTTTTCCGTCGGAGCCTTGCCGCTGAACGAACGCGTTCACCCTAAAGACTACTTTCTACTCCCTGCTGCAAAAAAAACGTACCTTAACGGTAGGGGTTTCGTAAAAATCTCTTCCTCGATCAAACTTGGCCTGTCTTCCGTGTGAGGACTGTTCACCCTAAAGCTATTTTCTACTCTCTGCTGCAAAAAATGGACCTCGACGGAAGGTGTTGCGTCAAAAGTTGCTCCCCGACCGAATTTGGCCTCTCCTGTATGACGCCTATTTTCTCGCTCCGTGCTGCAAAAATGGACCTTGACGGAAGGGGTTCCGTCAATAGTCGCTCCTAGATCAAATTAGGCCTCTCTTCCGTAAAAAGCCTGATTTGACTCTTCTCACTCCGGGCTGTAAAAACGGATCTCGACGAAAGGGGTTGTGTAAAAAGGTGCTCCTCTACCGACTTTGGCCTCCTTTTCACACAAATCCCGTTTTATGCTCGCCCCGTGTTCAAACTGTGTTGGATTCCTCTGTAATAGGAATCGGTAAAACACGAAAGCGAAATGGGCAGCGATATCTGCAGCTGAGCATGATTTGCGGGTCAGCGGCTGTGTTGTGTGTGTGCTTGGCAAGTGAAGTCCTGCTGGCGGGTCCCTTCGGCAAAGGTGTACTGGCGTCATTTCCGTGATGGATATGAAGTCAGTGAAATCTTGGTGTATCCTGGCATAAAACACTTTCGGGTTGAAATATAAAACCCGAAAACGAACAACCTTAAGTATAACGTACTCTTTAGTACTAAAGGTTGCTTCCCCGCAAGAAGACCCTGTATGCAGGGGTGCACCCTTTACAGGCTGCTTGCTTCGTTGTACTGGCGTCATTTCTGTGACGGATATGATGTCAGTGAAATCTTCGCCTATCCCGGAATACAACACTTTCGTGTTAAAAGGAAGAAAACAGGATCCGACGAAAGGGCTTTCGTACTCCCAAAACCAGTTTGTACGGAAAGAAAACTGATTTTTTTCGAGGAGTGACTTTTTACGGGACCCTTCCGTTAGGGCGCGTTTTTGCAGCAGAGAGTAAAATTCTAAAAAAGTTTTTTTTATAGTGGACGCGTTTGGAGCATTTGCATCGGTGATAGTAAAAATTGGCTCGTGGGGAAGGAACAAGGTGACCAGTCTCAAGATGGAGGTTAATAAAAAGATATAACTGAAGTTTGTCACTTGCGGGGGTTCGGTGAAGTCCAATGGTGCAAGCGAAAGTGCGTGCACCCATAGAAAGATTTTAAGAGCCTAGAGTCCGGTAAAGTATAAGATGGGTCCAAACTGCGGATATTTTTGAGGGAATATTGAGTTTTGTTTGAATTTATAACAGCAAAAAGTACGGACAGGAAAGAAACTTGCTGAACTAAGAAGCGAGGGAATATTTGAGGCGTTTTTTTTTCTATATGACCCAGATCCAGCTAACGCGAATTTAAGAAACAAGTGGAAGTTTGTTACTAGGCCTAAATGCGATGCCGTCAAAGCTAATATATGATAATTTACATGTCAGCTAGGGTAATTTTATGGCCACAATTTATAAAAATTATGCCAATTTTAGGGTTATAAGTTTGGATTTGGCGCACATTGAATTGAAACACTCAAGTTGATGCGGAATTCTTAAAAAACACTTTATTTAAATTGAGTTTCAAGCATGGGGCGATTGAGTTTTGGTGGAAAAGGCATTAAAGATACGCAACAGGGCTTAAAGAAAAGTAGAACTATACCTGGAGAGCAGGTGAGTACTCTTGGCACCATTAGAAGCTCGTTTAGAATCATTCCCTAGGATAATTTCCTTGGGCACGCCTGAAGGCACTCACGAAGTACGCAAGCTCTTCGTTGCTTTGCCATGAATTTCCTAAACGGTCGACAAGAAGGCTGCTAATATCCTCTTCTTCACCTTAATGAAGTGGTAATCAGCTGCTATTTAGTTAAGTACTAAACTGGTAAATGCAGGAGTAAACAAAATAAATATAACCACAGTTATTTCGTATGGACGGGTGAGACGAAATGAAATCCCTATTTCACATCTCTCCGCATCATTTCGTTCACTTCTTCTGTTCACTTCGTCATTGGGGACATCTGGGGACCGATCTTTCGCCGATTTCATAATTGCTATGTGAATTCATAATAAGACAGTTTCGAAAAGCAAAAAAAAAAAAAAAGAATTCTGAAAACACCCACGAAACAACCAGAACAGTCAAGCCAAAAGCGAACTCCCACTGGGAAAATGGATTTGGCTCATTTTGATCCGTGAAACAGCAGGATCGATACAAACTAAAATCTTCGTACACGTTTTCAGGGAGTTACCTCGACTATTTTCTTGCCACCCTTTTTTTAATGGGAAAGTTGCCGAGTTGTTCTTGTCAGTGCAGTTTCATCCTACGTAGTTTCGGTTTCTGGATCTGGCTCATTTCGTAAAAAAAAAAAAAAAAATCGCCTCATTTGTGTGTACACAAGATTTAGGCTTGAAGCCTTCAACTGCTTCTTCCTTACGGTTGCAAGTGCCGGCATCAAGCGACAAACCGTTGAAGTAATTGTTCTTCCACATCTTGTCGCCCAATGAGCACGCATTTTCTTTTGTTTTGCAGTGACAAACTTTCCCAATAAACAAACCTCTCTGACATCCCCGCTGACTTCGCACGGACACTTAATACACAAAAACGTCGCCGCTCCCGGGACGGTTCGATGCTCTCCGGTGCGTTCGACATCAACGCGCATCTACATACGTCCACTGTGCCTGCTTTGCCGAAAGTTCCAAACTCGTGAATCGCATCGCGTTGTCAGCGCGACACGGAATAGGCAATGCGCGAATAGTAGGCGTTGGGAATGGGGAACCCACAGCCCACGCATTCAATTTTGCGCACGTGCCGGCTGAAACAGGAATGCTGTGTCGCCCGCCTCCGCAGCCCGGCAGGCTTGCCCGCGGCTGTACCTTATTATGGAAATTTAAATTTCGAGAGTGTCGATGCGCCCACCAGCAATCACATTCGCCACGTGGGCGCGGGAGCCCCAGCTCAATGAACATCGGTACCCGCGAATGTGAGGGTCCCGCATCCAGTATGAATCTTGGTATAAGTACCAGTACGAGTATAAGTATAAGAATTGGGAATTAGGGGTTCGTTGAATGAACACCGAAAGTAAATAACAGCCAAGAACGGTAAGGAATGCGCTAGGGAAGTATTCAATTTTTTTTCGCGTTAAAATATGTTTATTTTTGACGTTTGAGAGAAAAAAAATAAACAGATAGAAATAAAGGAACAGATGAAGAAAGAAATAAAGAAAGGAAGAAAAAAGAAAGAAGGGGAGAAACAAAGAAAGAAGAAGGGAAGAAAAAACGAAGGAATTAAAAGAAGAAAGAATAGAAAAAGAAAGGGTTGAAAAAGGAAGAAATAAAGAAGAAAAGAAAGGAAGAACGAAAGAAAGAGAGAAAGAAAGGAAGGAAGGAAGGAAGGAAGAAAAAAAGTCGCACCAATCCACCCCGTGAATGTGGTTGGAAAGCAAAGCTGTAAACGGCACCCATAACGATTACCCATGCGACGTCACTTAAATTCACTCACATCGCTCTACAAATAGCAAAACCAGGGAGAAGTGAAATGCACTTAACCACACCATTTATTACATCAAAGAGATATTCTTGTTAAGGTTAAATCAATGCATGAAGCATGAACGGTGTTTGGTTGAGTTGTATTGCTGTTGCACAAGAGTGGAAACTTTTTTTATAAAATTAAAGTAAGCTCCAACCCGGTGTTAGAAGATATGTCTTCTCCGTCTCTGCGCCACGGACGGAGGCGATGAGATTTGTGGCAGAGAAGGAGGACGAGGAAGAAATACTTCTGTTCAGAGTTCTCAACGGCCCAGAGTGCAGCCCTGGGGAGTGATTTCTTCTTCTGTGGGGCCCATGTGCGGTCCGCGCGGCCTGTGTTCTGTCCACCCGCTGAAGCTGGATAGGTAGAGAGGGCCTGGACAGCAGCATCTCCCATTGCTCTTGTTGGGTAGTTGACGGAAAGAGAGGAGGGTGCTCAGGGCTAAAGTCGCACACCCCGATTACGGGGTGGAGTGTTCCTACTTCTGAGCAAAATTTATATTCAGCGTCGTAGCGATTCGGATACATTAAGTGAAGACGCGTAGGCCGTGGGAAGGAGCCCGGATTTTATGAGCCGTAGGGTAGTTTGTTGTTCTCTGTAAAGGTCAGGGTAAGGCGAAGGTATGGTCTGTCTCAGAAGGCGATAATTCTAGGTTATCTCCCTGAACGTGGCAAGCGGGTGACTGTCCTCATGCAGCTCCATAGCACGGGTGGTAAAGGCGCAGGCTTGTTGGGTGGGCGTATTTGTTACCCTCCATTGAAGCGTGAGGGGGTGTCCAGATGAGCTGAATGGAACCGTTTGGGGAGCGGTTTGTTAGCACGCGCAGTGAAAGTCAGGACACCCAACCCTACTGGTAGTTCCAGGAGGCTTGCTGGGAATGGATGACTAGCCTCCGAATCCCTGGTTAAGCGCGAGCCAAGGTGATGGCTGCCTCTTCTGCTGCCGTCATTCTTCGGTCCTAAGCGAGGTACACGCAAGGAGGTTGGTTCTGGAGGTAGCCACGATGATGGCGTATTGCTGCCCTCGATGTTTGGAGGCGTCTGTGTAGATAACTGCATGATCCCCACCGAGGGTGGTGTTTAGCGCTTGAGCCCGTGCTTTTCGGTGACCCTCGTCATGTGAGGGTTTGATAATTCTAAGCAAAGGGAGCATCTTTAGTTTTAGTCGCCAAGAGTGTGGGAGTACGTCAAGCGGAGTGACATTCTGGGCTGCCCAGCCAATCTAGTGAAGCATGCGGTTACCCATCGCAGTTCTGAGTCGGACCTTCTGGTTAGAAAGATGGCCTTCTATCAGCTCTTCCACCGTGTTGTGGAGCCTAGTGCTAAGCAGCCTCTGTGTGGACGCACTCATGAGAAGACCAATGGCCTGCTCGACCGCCTTTCTAATCATTATATAAAGCATCTCTATGTCTTCCTTGTCGAGAAGAAGACAGGGGGTTGACGTAAGTAACTCTCGAGAGGACAAAAGCTTCAATTAATCGAAAGGTACCGGATTCCTTTAGGCCTCGCTTCTTGGTGGCAACTCGCCTGATCATGTGTATGATTTGATTATTGCTGTTTTTGAGGCGCTGCAAGGAGACGTCACTCTTGGTGTTAGCCTCGCTATGTAGGCCCAGGATCTTGATGCTGGGGCTTGGAGTGATGGCTTGGCCATCAAGGAGTATTTGAATGTATTCCTTGGTTTAGCGTGAGGGCTGACGACAAGGAGCTGTGATTGTTTACGTGAACACTGGAGGCCACAGGCTTTAGCACATTGGCGTACTAGAAGTGAGATGCCATGCATTGTTGTGAGCTTACTTTAATTTTTGTAACTCTTAGCACATGAGCAATGTACGCACAGGGCCGCTAGACGGGCGTGAGTGGTCGCGTGACGCTTTCACGTGGCATTCAGCGAGAACGCAGGGAGTAAACCCGTAGATGTGCGTCGTGAGTACACCACCTGTCTTCCCAGTCTTCGCGTGGTCTCGTAGCTAAATCGGTAAGACAACGGGCTCTCGCTTTGTTAGTGTATTAGTTCCAGGTTCGATTCCCGGCGGTGCCAGTAAATTCTTTTATTTGTTCGCTGGAGTTTTCTGGTGACACCAACGGTCGTGGAACAACCCTTGGGGGGTAGAGGTAAAAAGCTTTGCTTTAAAAGTGGAGAAAAAATACTTTTCGGGTGGCGTATTTCCAAACGCTTCGCTGCACAGAACACCCACGCGACATATCTGTTCGGGCGATGGAGAACGGTAATTCATCGTGGTGATTGGCTGCGCCCCAAATTCAAAGCGACCTAAAACATACCAAATCATCATTATTAACAAGAGCAACGCGTATATTTGAGTTTATAAAAAAAATAAAGTTTGGAAATATAGGCAATGAGAAAAAAAAAAACTATGAGAGAGAGCTGCTGGGGCTCGAACCTAAGCCGTCAGCGCCAGTACTCAGTGCTCTACGTCGAGGCTACAGAGCCTTTTTTTTGTATTTATTGCCTGTGTTTGACAATTCAGAGCCAGAACGGCGAGTTCGTTTCAGCAGGCGCTAAAAACAATAGCCGCGCAGTGACATCACACATGTCACGTGGGTGCTCTGTGAGGCGAATCGTTTGGAAACACGCTCCCGGGATGGCATCCTAGCCCACGACCTTCAGAGTACACGTCTGATGCCATAACTACTATAGGCTACCGAACGGGCTGTGCTCCATTCCTATATCTTGAGTATTTACCTGCGTGAATGTAATTGTACCCTTTGCGTTGGGTGTTAGCCAGCGCCGCTCCGCCAACTCGGGGCGAAGGGGACCTAAGCGGGGGGATAGTATAGGGACTAGACCTAAGTATAAGTGCAGGCATAGGTATAGGTACCTCGTTTACTCCTCGCACGATGGCCCGCATGGTGGCGTTCCGCGGTCCGTCGACGGTCTTGCCGTCGTCGGTGGGCCCCCAGGAGGCGCTGTAGATGTCAATCAGGTTGGGCTCATGACCCATGGAGTTGGCCTCGATCAGGTCTGTCATGTACGGCTGGTCCAGCATGCGAATGCCTACGTCGAAGAACACCGTCATTCGGTCAGCGGCGTTATTGCTGGCATCCCATTGGGAATAGCGGCGGATGTTGTCGCAAATCTCGAGGGCTACAGAGAAAATCCGCACTAGTCTTCAAAATCCAATCATAAAAAAGTAAATCAATGCCAGGTGCTTGTGCTTCCCAGTAATGCTGCAGCAATAAAAAATGGCCTCAATTTTAAAAATTCTAAAAAGTAGTAAGTGCTGTAATAGGGCTCGCGAAAAGACGGGGAGTTTTGGGAAAGAGAAAAGGAGTTGCGAAACTGTTTTTAGGATGTATAAAAAAACCTGCCCAGGTTGTCCCCCTGCGCAGGGGGGAAGGAGGGACAACCGGATCAGCCTGCCATCTGTCGAAAGAAACCTGAAGTAGTACTGGGCTGCTTCGGGCTTTTGCCACTAGCCGTAGAAGAAATGGCATCGATACGCTAATAAACAATTCTTAATTTTTCTTAATTTAATGTTTTTTTTATTTTCAATAGGAAATTTTATTGAAGGTATTGCCCTAATAAAACACGAGGAGCTAAGTCTTGTTTTTGTCTCCTAGATGCCGGGCAATCCACTTGCATTTCATTTGCTACGAAGCAGGGATTCTCGCACGGCCCAGATTTCGAAGCGAACTTTCAGAGCTGTTATGCATTAAAAGAAAATTGCAGGAAGAGCCTAGTGGGAATCGTCGCTCAGCTATACACCCATTCCCTTCAAGTCAGCTTCCCTACTACGCACACGTGTACCGCCGGCAAAAGACTTTTTCAGACGCCTTATACGCAGTCTGCTATCCAAGTAGAAATTCCCCAGGGGCTGTTTAGAAATACGTTCCTTAAGACCGCGTGTATTCTTATGAATGACTATTTACCGAACCCATAAAAAGTCGGCTTCCCTGCTATAAACACAACTGCTCTGCTAGAAAGACGTTTTTAGGAGCACTATAAGAGGCGTACATATATGAATACATGAAAGAGGGCCTTGTATTAAATACCTCTATAAGACATCATGTTTCCATATGGAGCTTAGTACACAATTGTCCAATAAAGTCGGCTTCACTACTGTACAGAAATGCATTGATGGGAAGACATTTTTAGGGACAATATCAGGACTTTGGTAGCAAGGTACGAAGGTCCAAGAGAATTTTATTAACAGCATTTTCTTGTGCTGCGAAACTGTGACACGTCAAAGTTACATACAGACACACGGGTTGGCTCGTTCAGTACACATAAAAATGCGTACGCATTAAAAACTTTTCCCCCTTGCGTCTTCGTTGACAGGCAACAGACTTTTGAAGAAGGCGAGGAGGAGGAGGAGGTCAGAGAGGGGAGGGCATTGAGTTGCGGGCGGACCCCGTGAAATCGCGGAAGTCGGTTCCGTGAATGCCTCCGCAGGTAAAAAGAAAAGAGGGGGGAGAAATAGAGGTCCTTACCGGCCACCTTAGAATCGTAGGCGACGCCCACTCCGCAGACTCCGTTGTCTCGCTTGGCGGACACCTCCCCGGCGCACCGCGTGCCGTGACTGCGCAATGGAGATAGCGGGACACAATGTTGCGGACGTCGCGTGCGGCCGCCACGAAGCAGTTACGGGAAGGCTCGCTTGAAGTTCACTTCAGCGAACAGGCGGAAATACGAGATAGGATCAGTAGGATGCCTTTTTTCGCATAAAATAGCACACAAAAGCTTGCATTCGATCTCGCATTTCCGCCTGCATATAATATACTGCAGAACGAGCAGACGAACTGGTAACGAGTTTTATTGAAGCTTCGGCTGGGGCACAAGCCTTCGTCAGCCGAAACGCCCGAAGCTCTGCAGTACATTTTACGGGGCCGATCGTACCTTCTTCCTACACGCGCGCATACATATATATATATATATCCCTGAAGGTGTCCCTGAAGAAGGAGTTTCTAACTCCGAAACTGTTGGCAACAAAAACGGGAAACGTGTCAGTCGACTTCTTTCACTATTTTTATACTGGCCCATCGAACCTCATGATCTCTCTCTCTCTCTCTCTCTCTCTCTCTCTATATATATATATATATATATATATATATATATATATATATATATATATATATATATATATATATATATATCAGACAGAAATAAGGGTTGGCAGTCAAGAAAATCTCGGAAAGCAAAGGGAGGATGTGGTAGGTAATTGAAACAGATAAAGAATTTGGAAAGAAAGAAAGAAAGTGGAGAAAAAATGCCCGCCAGGTGGGATCCGAACCCACGACCTCCAGAATACCGGTCTGGATCCCACCTGGCGGGCATTTTTTCTCCACTTTCTTTCTTTCTTTCCAAATTCTTTATCTGTTTCAATTACCTACCACATCCTCCCCTTTGCTTTCCGAGGTTTTCTTGACTGCCAACCCTTATTTCTGTCTTAATTTCAACGAGCCCCTCATTTCCTATTCTGATTCGCTACATGCATAGCGAGGGCCTCTGTTCTGGCAGTCTTGGTGCCATAGGGAGCTTAAGAGGGTTCAACGCTGGTCGACGACTCTCGACATGTCGTAGACACTCGAGTCACGGCCCGGGGGTTAAAAAGAAGGTCCCCTTCACCCCGAGTAGTCAGAGTGGCGCTGGCTACCACCCCCAAGCGCAGGAAACAAAAATACCTAACATAAATACACAGAAAGTGGAGGGGAAATATAGCCCCGCCGGTAGCGTAGTGTTTATCGTACCAGACCGGTATTATGGAGGTCGTGGGTTCGGATTCCACCTGGCGGGCATTTTTTCTCCACTTTCTTTCTTTCCAAATTCTTTATCTGTTTCAATTACCTACCACATCCTCCCCTTTGCTTTCCGAGGTTTTCTTGACTGCCAACCCTTATTTCTGTCTTACTTTCAACGAGCCCCATATTTCCTATTCTGATTCGCTATATCTATATCTATATATATATATATATATATATATATATATATATATATATATATATATATATATAAACAGTAGAAGAAACGTCTCGGGGACCCAGAAGAAATATTTGGGAAAATGGTTGACTCACGATTAACAACAAAAAAAGTGTTTTATTGACCTTTCGACTGGAGGACCAGCCTTCATCGGAGTAACGATGAAGGCTATTACTCCGTTGAAGACTGGTCCTCCGGTCGAAACGTCAGTAAAACACTGTTTTTGTTTCTAATCGTGAGTCAACTATTTTCCCAAATATATACCGTATTTACTCGCGTGATTATCGCACTTTTTTTTTCGCAAAATTTGATGCAAATTTAGGGGTGCGTTCATTACGCGGGGTAAATTTTTTGCGAAAAATGTTTCAGCACAGCAAACACAAGCAAGTTGTGGATCGAAAGTTTTACCATAGGTCTCATGAACATAATAAAAATAATAAAATATAATAAAAACTCCGCACAACGCCGTCAGCCGCTTTGCAAAGTGACACAAACTGCAGCGTTTTCATGAATTACGGATCGCGCCGGAACGAGTTTGCAGCGGTCGAAACGTCAGTAAAACACTGTTTTTGTTTTTAATCGTGAGTAAACCATTTTCCCAAATATATACCGTATTTACTCGAGTGATTATCGCACTTTTTTTCTAAAAATTTGATGCAAATTTAAGGGTGCGTTCATTGCGCGTTGTAAATTTCTTGCGAAAAATTTTTGAGCACAGCAAACACAAGGTCGAAAGTTTTACAATAGGTTTCGGGAACATAATAAAAATAATAAATAAAACATAATAAAAACTCCGCACAACGCCGCCAGCCGCTTTGCAAAGTGACAGAAAATGCAGCGTTTTCATGAATTACGGATCGCGCCGGAACGAGTTTGCTGCGAGGTGACAACAGTTCGACCAATAAGTGGCTGCCACAGTCACCATGCGGGACACCAAAGCAGACGTGGCAGCCGACTCAGCAACCCATGCAGCAACCTGAGCGCGCTGTTTCTTTGTCTTGCAAGTAAATTTCCTGCATTCAGTGAGAGTTTCTTCCTCGTCAATATTGAATGCACGCTTGCCGACATCGCGAATATCGGGAAGTCTGCCGCAGTAACACAGCCATGTCATTTTTGAAAGGCAAGGAAACAGAGGTACGCACGACTATCATCAGCTAGACTTGGCACACATACGACATATTCTGCGGCTAGTCCAGGGTGCGTTCAATGCGCGGGGAATAAAAAAAGATCTTGCTTTGGCGACAGGGGTTCAGGGGTTCGATCATTAGGCGAGTAAATACGGTATATATATATATATATATATATATATATATATATATATATATATATATATATATATATATATATATATATACAGGACAGAGACACACAAGAAAAGCATTAAAAATATATATATACAGTCGAACACGGATATATCGAAGACGGCTATATCGAATTATTGTCTATATCGAACTCATAAATTATCCCCTTGAAAATTCTGTGTAAAAGTATAGGAATTCGTACGTTTATATCGAACCGTATTTTTCCCGACATTGCGTATATCGAACGCCCCGCGAGCTGGAAGGTACTCTTCGGCGGTCGCTGCACCCGCGATTGAGGTTGAGGAGAATGTGGAGGAATGCGCGGGCATGTCGAAGACTGGTTCGCGGAACTAATCCACCCTACCGGAACGAATTTGCGCTTGCCCAGTCGGGCCCCGCTACCGGCCGCCGTAGCGTTAGCGGACGGAGCCCGGTATGCTGAATCTCTCTAGGCACACAAGCCCGAACGCTCGGAAAATGTGAATGCGAGGTAGGGATGCCCCGACTGCGCACCTCCTTTTTTTGTTTTGCGGCTGCGTACGTTCCACGGCTTGCAAAAAAAGGTTTTTTTTTTTCTCTCTCTCTGGGTCTGTCTTCCCCCGATGTCATCTCGGGAAAGGGAAGAGGGAACGAAGGCGCTGGCGGCCTCCTTCTTTTGCATTTTGCTGCTGTTGCTGCGGTTTGGCGAGTTGTCCCGCACCTTTCGGAGATCACTGTTTCTCTCGAAGATGACCATCGCGACCGCTTTGTTGCAGTCCGTTCAGAGAGCCTTGGAATTGTTACCTTCAAAGTTCTTGTGGTGCGCGCGCTGTTCTTCTTTTGCATGCGTGTTGTGCATGGTGTGCGAAGGCGCAGCGTACTGCTGGAATTTTGTAGTTGTGCAGCCTCGAGAAGATCGAGACCAGCTTCTTTAATTTAATTTCAAGAACGAAGAAGCAGGCCAAGGTCAGCGATTTTTTTTTCACGGAAATAAGGCGTCCTGTTGCGTCGTGAGTGCGGAATTAGTTGTCATTCTTGAATGCGACGATCGGTAAGTGCTCGTCCGCCATAGGTGAGGTCTCAGAGCCCATATTTTTATATCGAATTTTTTATATATCGAACTATTTCGCTATCCCCTTGGAGTTCGATATATCCGTGTTCGACTGTATATCGATCAACAACAATGTTAACTTACGTATCGGCCGGGAACTGGCCTTCATTAGAGAAAGTACTTCCCTCTGAGGAAAGCCAGTGCCCGTTCGACGATGCGCGTGTTGAATTTTTTTTTCATTCTGTTTTTCTGCGATCCCTGGCAGTTTACTTTGCTTGCACACGCTCTATTTCTTTTTTCATAATTTTATTGAAGATAATGGGGATGCTGGTGTAATTCATATATCGGCAGTCAATGCCCACTAGTCTGTTTGCAATGTTTACGTGGGAAAAAGAGATGGCGCAGATACGTTTCGACGCTTGAAATAATTGAGAATGTCCAACAAAGAGAAAAGTCTGTACTCCATGTGGGTTTTCTTTTGTTAGCAGTGGAAAGTCTGGTATGTTTGTAATGCCACTGGCAGGAATTCAAAGAGAGGAAGCAGATAACGCATAAGGAGCGCACATACGCCCTACACGTATCCACAGGGACAACAACAACAGAAAGAAAATAAACGAAGTGTTAGGTAAACATAATTTTTTTTCTGGACCAGCTTTTTTGTGCTGACTGACGTTCATAGAAATATCTAGGGCGGCGCCAAGAAGCGGCTACTTCTTTATCACTCGGAAGTGTACCGATCGCGTTTAACCGCACCTCATACGCATCGTGCTCTACGTCTTTTTCGCTGCATGAGCTTCGGTATCGTCTGTTCAGCTCGTCACGGCTTTCCTCCTAAGCGCATTCACTTAATCTCACGGCTGTTGTAGCGGCATTGAGAATGTGTCATTACGAGACAATTACAAGCGGAACATGATAGGGACTTAATGAATAGATTCTGGGTCAGCGTGATCCCAGGACGATCCCGTCTTAATCATTTACGTCCCTGTCCTGTTGAGTTAGTAATCCTGTCTTATTACGTCAATACCAACTACCCCAACGTTCTGACTTGACTTTTTTGGATCATTGGGCTGGTTTGTTACCACCGCCGCAGCCCCACCAGCCCGGTTGAGCTGTAAGTATTTACAAAGTAAAAAAAAAAAAGCACCCAAAGCCTAAAGGGTACCGTAGGGATAGTTGGCGTTGAGGCTGTTTCCAAGTGCACGTGAACAGACAACGAATGACAGGGCAACAGCGCTGTTGTCCTGCCTGTCCTTCGCTTTCGTTTCTTGCCCTTTTGCGCGCAGTTTGAAAACCATGCCCCCTAAACATCTCCTTGTTTGTCGGCCGGTCAATTGACGCAGCAACAGCCACGCATTCGGGCCTATAAAATATATTTCACGTCTACCACAGCACCAACCGACTTTGCAACGAAACAGGTATGTGTGTGATCCTGATCGTAATTGTTGTTTCGAATGAACGAAACTTAGCTGGACTGAGCTTGAACGAGAATCATAGACTCCCCTCTAAAAAAAGAAAAGGCCGAAAGAAGAAAAGCCGATCGTCTGAACAGCTATATACGGCCGAAAGAAAGACATCGCCGTAACTGGTTTTACACAGCGAACCTCCCTACGCAAGCAAGAAGGAAGAAAAAAAGACTGAAAAAGAAGGTCTCAGGGCTGCGGGGGTCTTCCGCGACCGATCCGATACCGCAGGAATTATGGCCACCTGATCGACGTCGGTGCCAGGCCGGCCCGCAAAGCAGCGGTGTGGGTCACCACGATCCACGGAGCCGCCGGCCGGCAGCGCTGTTAGCCTAGTTCTGCCCGAGGTGAAACACGAGTGGAGCGGAGGGCGAGGGGGATTGGAAGAATGTTTCCGTCGGCTGCTGACGACCATTACCCGGCTTCCGTGTCCGAACGCGGTCCATTTGCGAGCGCGATAGCGCAAGGCAAAAGAAGGGAGAATGTGCAGGAGAATATGCAAGGCAGGAGGGGGGAGGGGGAGAATATACAAGGCAGCACTGATGGAGAGACGAGAGTGAAGCAAAAAGAGATGCAGACAAAGGGCAATGAAAGAAGGAAAAGACGGTTCGGTGGGCGGAGCAAGGGGGTGAATTCATTGTTTCCTTCGAGGAAGACACGGCGCGAGTAGCGGAGCGTTGCGCGATCAGCGCTTGTGCAGCGCTGGTTCAGAGCAGATCAAACTTTCCTGCTGCCCGAACAAACAAAGAGAGAAAGCGGGTCAGCGTGTGTATGCACGCAGAAGCGGCAGAGAGAAAAAAATAAATAAAACGGTGGCAGGGTTTGAAAGCGGGCGTGCGTTCGCGAGTGCATTAGGCACACAGTTCGGCGAGAGACTGCCCTGCATATGTGCAGAGCGTGGCAAACTTGACTCGCGAGTGTTGTGCACTTGCGACCGCGGATCAGTTTGGGGGCCGCGTACGGCGATTCCGAGCAGAGAAAATGACAACCGGCTTCTCTGATATTGTTTTTGTCTCTTGCATTTGTTGCTTTTTATTTAAATACGTTCCATCAACAACAGTAATGGCACTCGAAATGTAGAGAAAAACAACCGTTTGTTTGTTTTGCCTTGAAGCTTCGCCCGAGGGCCAGATTACCCTTGACCATCAGAGCGAAATTCTAAGAAGGGGGCAGGGCTGGTTTGGTCGCGTAATGAGAACGGTCGCCAGCGCCTTAATCAAGGAGGTAATTAAGTGGGAAGTTGAGAAGAGGGAGGACTGGAGGCCGACCGAAGAAGAGGTAGTAGTATACAGTACAGAGGTCGACACCAGAAAAAGCCTCAAGACGAAGCGGGTCGCTGCTAAGACGAAATAACGAGAGCGCATGGAAAAGAAAACAAAAACAGAGCCGCGTAAGAAACGAGATACGGTTCTACGCAGTGGTAGCGGTGGGGTTAGGAAACAAGCCTGTCTGGTGTACCACCCAAACCGCAAGCGTGTGAAGACAGTTTGTGTTGTCACTAAAAGTTGTGCAGGTAATGTAGTTCTCATTTACCACGCGTATGCTACTAAAAAGCTACATTCAGAAGCCTCCGTATTAATTTCTCTTACCTTGCACCTAAAGCCTTACGCAAACTACCGCTTTCTGCGTTTTACTTCCATACGAAATTTGTCACGACCGAGCTATGCAGCAACTATTTTTCAGCATTACCGAAAACTCCACCGCGTGAAATCAGTTTTTGTACAAACTTTCTGTGTATTCAAATTACCAGGACGCCCGTTACTCGACAGGGGGCGAAGCACTGTAGAGGTTGCGTACAGCTTGCGTGGTTTTGACGCCTCAATGATGATGTGACAGGATGTAATTTGTTCTCGCAATTTAATTAGTTATAAGACGCTGCACATTAGTATTATTAGCTCAACGAGAAAAGTATTCTCGCTCGTAGTATTCTTGCTGAGCTAAAGTTCGTGTTTAGTTTTCATGGCATGTTTACCGGCAAAGCCAGAAATAATTTCCGCAATTCCGCGGACCGGTTTGACTTCCGTTAAACTCATTTCCCTTTACCATGCACCTCATCGCGCCCTTGTATGAATCGCGTTTTAATATGAAATACAAAATTTGACTGAAGATCCGCATACCTGTTCATACTTCGCTAATGCTGCCAAAATATCCTTCTTAAACGCTGGAAATACGTTTGTGACCCAAAAAGGTGCACATAGAATCGACAGTAAAAAAATTGCAGGCTGCTCAAGTATTGCCAAATGTCGGTAGTAAATATCACTAGCTAATAAAAAAAGCTCTAAGCAAAGTATTGCAGGCTAATAAGGTATCTCTAGTCAAACATCGCCAGCTAATCAAGAATATCAAAGGGAGGTGTCGCCAGATTTCGCAGAGTACCTAAGCAGTGCTAAATGAAGGATTTATATAGTAGAGTATCTCTGGCTAATGAAGTATCGTTAAGTAAAATACCGCTGGTAAAGTATCGCAGGCTAATACATTTTTGTTAAGCAAGGTATCGCTGGTGAAGTATCGCAGGTTAATAAATTATGTCTAAGCCAAGGATCGCCAGTAAATCCTCAGGTCAACAAACTTTATCTAAGCAAAGTATTGCTAGTAGAATATGTCAGGCTAATACAAAATCTCTAAGCCAAGTGTCGCCAGTAAAGTATAGCGGGCTAACAAATTATCGACAAGTAAAAAAAAAATTCACTAAAGAATTGCGGGATAATACAGAATCCTTAAGCTAAGTATGGCTAGTAAAGTATAGCGGGCTATAAATTATCACGAATTACTTTAACGCTGGTAAAATATCGCTTGCTTGTGAAGTATCGCTACATACTTCTAGTATATTATCGCAAGCTAATAAATTATAAGTGTCGCTATAGCAAAATATTGCAGGCTAATACAGACTCTCTATAGCAAAGTTTTGTCACTAAAGAATCGCAGGCTAATAAAAGTACCGATAGTAAGGTATCGCAGGCTAGTAAAGAATCTCTTAGAAAAATATGGCTAATAATTCAAAGCAGGCTAATAAGGCATCTCTATGTAACGTAGCGCTAGCGAAGCATCGCAGGCTAATATAGAACCGCTAAACAAAGTATTTCCAGTAAAGTATCGGAATAACCAAACTTCCACGCGGTGCCCACCAGGCTAAAATTGCTTTCAAGGGCCGCTGTTTACAAGGACCGCTTTCAAGAGCCGAGATCGCCATGCGGAAGCAATTTAAAGACCGAGAGCCACTGAGGGTGCTGCATAAATAAACGTACGCCCATGAAAGACGGGATGCTTTATGTAAGCTCTCACAGCGGACTCAGATGAGAAATATGCGATCACGGACGGAAGAAATGCCGCGGAGCGGTTGAACGACACAAAGTTTGATATCTGATCACCGAGAAAAAGTCCATTGCTTTTTTGACAAGTGCACTAAAGGAGCTTACTTTCTCGAACAGAATATCTCTGGTCATTGCTTGTTGCTATTGCTAGGAGAGTAGCTTTGATTCTGGCGTAGGCACGCTCGATGGGAGCATAAACCCGCGACGAGTGCGTAACTTTGGTGCAACATTACCTTGTCTCAAATGTCTGCTACTTCAGAATTGTCTTCAACGTCGTTAGTTCCACTGACAAGCACAAAAGTTGGGCAGGCGTCTTGTAACTTCTGAATCACGTTTTTTTAAATTTTTTACAAGTACTTTTTTTGGCCGTCATTTGTGTCCAAAAAGCGTGACTTGTCTCGGACGTACATCAATTAATTTCTTTCGCTGTTCGAGCTGGATGAACATTATTTACGAAATTGCCTGCCACAAACGTGTAGTAGCGCCCATTCGCGATCACGAGTCCAGAGGTGGATTCTTTGTGTTTTGCCCGCGCAGAGTGGCGCGGTGTCCATCAATTCTAGCTCCTGCCCGTTAATTCGAACTCCTCTTAATTCGAACAATTTTATGGTCCCCTTTGAGTTCTAATTAACGAGCTTCTACTGTAATGGCCTCAACCTACGGGTTTACCCGCGTCTGCTGGCGATACACGACAAACTAAATTAATTCAACATAAAATGGCGCCATTATGTGGTTAGTTGTAGGAAATGCAGACAAAAATATTGCACCATTTTTATGTTGCAAATGAATTGTAGAGGTTTTCAAGAGCGCAATTTTCTGCCGGCTTGAAAACCAATTACAACAATTAGCAAATAAATCACAAAATTTTTGCCGAAACCCCGACGCTTCTTTCGGGGTTAGCAAGCATCCATTGGGCCAATTAAACTAGTTTGAAGTAATTCAGCGAATTAATTTGGGCTCAGTGACTGTTAGTCACTGATCAGCGGTTTGATATTGGATCGCTGTAGGCATGGACATTCGATTTCATGTCAACAGGAACATGAGGAAGTGACAGAAACAGGTTAGCTGGTATTTAATGAAGCTTCACTCATTTTCATGACGTCACCAGTTAGAATGCTGACGTCACTACGAAAAGCCTACCAGAGGTGAAGCCACAACAAAACACTATTGCTTGTCAAAGACAAACACAAACAAAGCAAATGCAGTATCAGGAGACCCGCGGATGCGTGGAGCTTAGCTCGTAGCGAGATTCGGCGGGCTCTGACCCCTTGTTTATTTCACATGGCAGAAACAACATGTCGTCTCACCTGTTGAACCAATCGTCCGTGTACCTCGGATAAGGGAAGGGGTCATTGCTACTGAAGTCATAACTGGCCTTGGCATTCTGCGAATAGGAGAAGGAGACAGCGACACAGGCGCTAGAGATCGGCTTCCTCGGACACCCCAGAAGAATTAGATTGAAGACGACGGCGACGCCCTCAACAGCACGTTGGGTGCTCATCTGAACTCGGGGACAGTCACCTTCGCTTGCCGAGAATGACCAGAGCAAAGCAAAGTTCGGCTTCGGAATGAAGCGTACTTCTGGTGCCGCGTCAAATTTCCACACTTTATTGCTTGAAGCACGACGGGCCACTTTCCGTAGATATATTGATCTTACTCATTCGTACGCATATAAAGAGGAATAGCATCGTTTAAAATAATACAGGACCAAAGGACAACTAACCTTTTGTTTTAACGTAGATGTCTAATATTTTACAATTTCCTCGGTGTTTGTTCGGTGACAAATGCAGCATTCATCAAAAATTAGAAAAAAAAGAATGAAGGAAGCAGTTTTTTCTCTCTCATTTACACACCCTTTTCTGTGACGTAAACTCTACTTTAAGACAATTTTATGGTTATTTTTTTGTAACCTGTGCATTCTTGCAAAACAATAGGCGGCAATTAGTAGCAACGTCGCGATTTTTTCCAACCTCCAGCGTGACGAAAAGCGAGCAATCTCCGAGCCCTCAATCACATTCCGCACGCACCATCAAACGACCGGTCGGTCGACTCACCACGCAATCAGATCGCCGAGTATCATGTGCGTCTATTAATCCCCAGGACCTCCTATCAAGCGGCCGCAATTAACCTAATAGCGTACTCCGCTTTCGTCCTATGCTGTTACCGCCGCCCGCAACCAACGACCACAACAACAACATCGAGAAACGCAATCTGAAATATCACATTTTCAGCTCGTCTACATGCACGTTGCTGCAAGCGCTGCTGCTGCAAGCGCCACCTAGCATGCGTAGCTTCCCGCACGTTTTTGGAAGCGGCCCTGACAAGCTGGCGTGGTGTGGTGCGCATCCGAGAGGATTTGGGTGGAGCGGGTTATTAATCACGACGCCACCCGCTGCGAGAGCAATGTACCAGAGGTAATGAGCGCCCGGAGCGGGGTCCACGTAACCGCTTCTCCCGTAGCACTACTAATTACAGGCCCTTCCTTAATTGTACTTTGTTTTATTGTTCTTTTGGTGCGGTTTGCTCTTCTAACCATGTTTTACTTCTAGTTTTAACAAAAATAACGAGAAAGGTAATACCATTGAAACCGTTCACGGTATTTGGATTCTAATTTAACTTGTCTGCTTCCTGTTAAAGTTGTGAGACAGGTAGGAAAAAAGTTCTCGAGCACAACATCGAAAGAAGGGGCAGGGTGAAAATTATTCATCACTAGAGGCTGCTGCGCGTTGTCACGAAAAGAAAGATAAAAAAACTGGATTTGAAACCATATTAGCAACAATGCTTGAAATGTGCCGGGTGGAACACGGTAACAAAGGACGTCTTTCCACGATGGGAGCACGCAGTTCGCCTGAGCTTATTTTCTCTAATTTCTGGCGTCATTATGTATCTAATTGTTCAATTATTGTTTATCTAATTGTTTATATTACTGTTTTTCTGTATAACCTGATTATTTATAGCCAACGTCACGGCAGCACATCCTCTGTTGTAAAACCACGGCAGGTGTCCACGCTTCCACGAACCGTGGTTCTCTTTGGGGTTATTGTAAATTGTACTGTGAACAAAGACTGTCTCAACATTTTCGCGTTCGAAACTACGCGTATGCTCGCAGCTCTGAGCTTTCATTATCCGGCTTCAGTCTTCTCCTTCAAACACAAGGCCGCCTTTTCTGTCGAGTTAACTTAACCAAAGCAGACTTCATGTTACGTTCAGGTTCATCTCAAATCGAAATCGACCTCACTCAAACGTTCTCACTCCTTTCGCGTTTCTCCCAGCATATATATAATACTACCAACGTGGCCGCCGCGATAGAGGCATTAAAAAGAGAGTAACCGCCGAAGGCACGCGACGAACGCGACGACCCTGCCGGCATAAAACACGACAGGGCGGGCCATTTATCGCGTCGCCCGCGCCAAGCCAATCCAAGCCAAGCCAAGCCTAGACGCCGCTGGCTCCAGCTCGCGTATCGGCCAACCCCTCCTTCATTAGGAGGTCTAAAAACTCGTCGTTGCCCTCGAGTGATTGGTCACATTTTCCCGCCACAACACGGAAATGTTCTCTCATTGGTTCATTTTCTGAAAATTCGTATGCAAACCTTACCAAAGCAGGGCTGTCATGATTGCCCGAGTAGTTAGGCTTCCTCATCTGGCTGTCGCCCCGGGCTACCGTGTAATGGCTGTCGGCCGTAATTAACGGCGCCTCGTGATTGCCTCGGGGCGGGGGCGGAAACGGCGAAAGGGAGAAGCCTGCCCTCCGGCCGGTACTTACGTAATTGTCCCGAAGGTCCGGGTGCATATAGTCAACCCCTGGTGTCCGGGATACGGGAAGAGGCGCGAAAGACAAAAGGGGGGGCGGGGTCACAGGAGGGGAGAAGAGAGGCTTTTGTTAACGAGACAATAACACGTGGCTCCCGTACGGTCGACATCACCGGGGGGGCGCAAGCGCCCGCTAAGTGCTTTTAAAAGCGTGTAAAAAATAACCCCTTTCAGCACCGACGGAGTTGGGTGTACGCTGCTGCAAACAGGCTTACGTCAAGCTCAAAAGGGGAGTGTTTTTGAGCCTATAACGTGCTTTATTTTTTCAGCTGCAGAGAAGTGGGAAACACGACGCAGTGCACTTAGCTCGTTAGGCCATCGGATTTCGTTTACAGTTCGCGGAATAAGATTTCGGCCCAGAAAGACGACAGTTTAACGGGATAAATTACTTCGATCTCTGGAAGCTGTCGTGTTTCCCTTTGCTTTTATGTAAACTTCAATTTAGTCAAGCGGAGCAATTAGACTTACTGAACAGTTAGACTTAGACTTAGAATTGGCGTAACTCTACACGTGGAGTAGACAGCGAACAAGCTGTATATTTGATGGATCATCTGCGGCGACTTCGATTCATCTAGAAGGAAACAATAGGCACGCAGTGGTCTCAGAGGAAATCGGAAAATATACTATACTACGCTAATTACGCTATTTACTCCGTCTGCTTTCGGAGGAATTACGAACTATGCTGTACTATATTCACTGTGTTATTTTTTTCGTATACGTGCCGGAACTTCGAAACAATACTCTGAAATTATACTCCGTATAGTTTCACAGGAAATCGCACCTTATGTTCTGGTGAGTACGCATAATGATTCCTCCGCTCCAACAAAAAAAGGAGGAAGCTCACACCAACGCGTAATGTTTGCGTGCAGAGCGCCTATATAGAAGTCTCGCTTTGAACAAACACTTAAGGGCGTCGACAAAATTAGATCACGTGGAGGTGAATATTGAAAACGATGTAACCTGACCTACTGTTGGCACTAACTACATTATGTTATTAAAAACAGCAACGTTGTGCAAAGTTGCATACTAAGCCCATATTCAATACTAAAGCTGTTTTGTCCAGAGTGGGGACTGAGTGCAGCCAGCAAAGCGTCCGCTTTTTCCGGAATTTCAACAAAGGACAGTTTAAATCTGCGAACTAAGATTGCGCAGTAATTTCAGCGATTAAAAAGAGTAACTAGAATAGGATGACATGATTCAATCCTAGCTTTGGCTTCATTCATTCTGTTTTGTCATGCCACTGAAATAATTCATTACACAATAGTTGGAAACTCCTCCCCTAATACTCACTGCGCAACGCAAGCAAAGACGAAATTTAGGCCCGGCAAATTTTAAACAGACCCTGTTTCGTAAAAACAGCCATATAAGTTCTGTGTCAGGCTTCAACACATTGCATTACGAAAGAGTTATGCCTCGCGTACCAAGTTTATTTGTGGCTTGTTTTTGTTTTGGTGTTTTTCTTTTCAACATTACAAAACGATTGCTTTATAATGAAATGTATCGACAGTTTCAGGTACAGCACTTCATGTTCGTTTTCTTCAATAATAAAGTTCGTTGCATACATTACAAGACGATTGCTTAATCCTGTACCCGACAGTGCTGTACCCGACAGTGTCAGGTGCAGCACTCCATATTCGTTTTCTCCAAAAATAAAGTTCGTTGCAAGTCAGCACGTGTACCGAGCCTCCTATCTGTATTTTTATCCCTGTTGCGCCATCTGAACTTCGTAATACATTTGATTGTTACTGTGACGCTTGTTGCAACGTATAAAACTGATATTTTGGTATGACTCGTCATGGCCTTAGACAGTTAGGCGCAGTGCCGGTGTGCGGGATACGCTTGTTGCCAGAAGTAAGTAATGCCGTACGAATGTGACCTGCAAAACAAGCGGAATTTACGAACCGCAAACGTGCGCGTAGTTTGATACCTTTTCTTTTCTCTATAAGCACATATATATTTTTTATTTGGGAGAGAAAAAATGTGACTGTGCCGGATGAATAGCCTAAAAGAAAAAAAAAAAAAACGTTCAGAGATGAAATGCCAACGCAGAATATCTGAGGTGATAGAGTGCGCATGAGTTCGCGCAAAATTGATAAACGCCTGCACGAAGGGCAATTTTTAGAGCAAAGTTCGAAATAATATAAACTCTGGAAAGACTCTGTTTGTAGCTCGCAGGAATTTATAGGCAAACGTGTGGCCTCCCCTCACACTAATAATGAAAAGTGTCCACGTGGCTGCAACCTCGCCAGTGCTTTATTGATTCTAACACAGCCCGAAAAAAAAGGAACTAAGCGAAGAAAAAGCGGCAGAAGCGCTGAGTATCATCTCCTGTTTTTTCGCAACACGTAGGATAGATATATACGGCGTATATTTTTTTAGTGTATATGTACGCCGCAGTTTCCAATAATATCAACTTTTTTTTTTGCAATACGTAGGATAGATATATAGGCCGTATACATCGGTCAGTCCTAGTGTATATGTACGCACCAGTTTCCAATAAAACTTGTTGATAGTCAGTGGCCTTGCTGCTGTTTTCTCCGTTTAGAACTACTTTTTTCGCTTATAGAGGAAGCGTGAAGGCGCTCACCATGTACCCTAATGGTTTTATTTTTATATAAATAAACAAAATCAACAACAAAATCATCAAATATCCTCGTTCCATTTTAAGCCAACAGCACGGGTATACAGTCTGGCCATACGAATAAAAAGCACGCGGATATTGAGATGGATGTGACATCAGGTACCTCGGATCAGGAAATAATGCCCACCCAACCGACTCCACAACTTATCTGTCTGAGAGTTTGGGCGACTCTTGGTTTTTTAATACTGATTTCAACTAACCCAAGCGAACGAATAGACGGGCATGGCTCACCATCGTCCATAATGGCCGTAGTAACATTTTTGCCCGTGAAACCTTGAGCCCAGGCGGCTTCGACGTTCAGGTCCAGACGCGGCTTGCCACCGTTCTGGCCCACGTTTTTCTGCGAAGAGGGCGAAAAAAGAAGGGCGGGAAGAACATGTTACAATTGGAAAATACGGCTGGGAAAAGGGAACTCGCTAGTCAAACTAAAGCCACTAAAGTGACAGCAGACACGAGTGGCACGAAAGAAAGAAGACAGAAACAAAAAAGGAACCGCAGGAAAGAAATAAAAAAAGCGAATGAAAAGTGCAAAAAATTTGAACTATACTGGGAGAGAAAGAAAACGAGGAATAAAGAAAGGGTAGAGATAAAAAAGGAGGAAAGAAGCGGAGTGAATAAAAGGATGAAAGCGAAGAAAAAATGATAGAAAAAGACGAAAGTGTGGGAATTCAAAGCGAGAACAAAAAACTGTGGTTGATTCTTCTGTCATGGGAATCAGTCAAACACGAAAGTGAAATGTGTTGCGAAATCTGCAACGAAATGAGCACGATTTGCGTGTCGGCGGCTGTCATGTGGGTGTGCTTGGTGAGCGACGTCCTGCGGGCGGGCTGCTTCGGCAAAGATGTACTCGCGTCATTTCCGCGACGGACAGGACGTCAGTGAAATCGTGGGGTATCGCGGCATAAAACACTTTCGTGCTAAAATATAAAACTCGAAAACGAACAACCCTAAGTATATGTACTCTTTAGAACTAAAGGTTGCTTCACCGCAAGAAGACCCTGTGTGCAGGGGTGCACCCTTTACAGGCCGCCTGCTTCGTTGTACAGGTGTCACTTCCGCGACGGATATGACGTCAGCGAAATCTTCGTGTATCCGGGAATAAAACACTTTCGTGATAAAAAGATAAAAGAGAGCGAATGAAAGGAGAAACAACATTCGCCAGACAGCGAACGTTTGCACAATAAAGGAAAGGCAACTTCACAAAAGGGTACAACTCTGGTCAGTTGGCACGTTGTCACTGCAATGCAAAGGCGACGCCATTATCAATCAATCAATCAATCAATCAATCAATCAATCAATCAATCAATCAATCAATCAATCAATCAATCAATCAATCAATCAATCAGTCAATCAGTCAATCAGTCAATCAATCAGTCATGATGAGGCTGAACGTAAATCCCGAGGAAGTTGTGCGCTAGCATTTTAACGCACAATCTCGTCGGAGCTTTGTTTGCCAAGAACATGTGTAATCTAGCGCAACGACTGAGTGTCAGATCACCCACACCGGTGCTCTGCGCCTGCGTCAGAGTGAAGCAGGTGTGAACCATATTAGTGACCGGATTTGACGGTGCCGTTCCCCGCCTGTTGCATAAGAAGTTATGCGGCAAACTCACGGTGAAATGCAGCCTGAAATATTTCTGTTAGTTACAAAAAAAAAAAAAACCCGCGGAGGTGTGCTCCATGCTTGCTTGTGAGTTTAAAATAATCAAAAATATTTTGTTCTCTAGTTTCTTTTGTAGTGAAATGAATTGTCACCGTAATTGTGTTTCGTGATGGCGAAACACGTGGAGTCAGAGTGGCGGGTTTTTAGGCGGATGCGGAGAAAACGAATCAATTGAAGACTGGTAAAAGGCAAGTGCTTTGAAATTTTAGCGATGCTTACGAAACTTATAGCGCATGCGTTGTGCGTTATTACGCAGTCCGCGCTCTCATATTTCCTTTCTTCCCAAACGAATGAGCCGGCAAGGTAATCAATCCGCTTGGAGAATGAAAACCACACACGCTCCCGATCAATTTTCCTACATTTTGCTTCTAGAATTATGACATTGATTTTTTTTCATTTCGTTTAAAAGGATTTGCTCGTTTTTTATAGAGCTTATTTTGCCGCAGGGCATATATGAGGGAGTATGAGGTGATGATGACGAAACTTGATCAAATGAACATATAAATGTTCGCTTCGCGGATGAAGTTTAGGAAAGAACGATGATGAGGCCCACGTATCCACGCAAAGTATGAAGCCGCGTCGACTACGCGGAGGCCCGCCACCGCAAAATGTCGCAGCCTCGTCGGACGCAAGGCGAGGCAAGACCACAGCAAGTGGAGGATGCCAGCTATTCCATCACTGCGGTGGCAAACTGGGCAACCTGATTACATAACAAGGTTAATAAAATTTGGGAGGTTTATATGACCAGGGACAGAAAAAAACAGGTGGATACTTAGAAGTGTTATGAAGACAAAATGCAAGTTTGGTTTACTACAAATTCCGCTATGTCCCAATAAGAACGTTATCAATTCTATCGCAAACTTCGAACACATCTAGATATCCAAGAAAACATATTGTGGGGGATCACGGCTGGCTTTGGAGTCCAATTCGCAAGCGTGGGCTCCCCCAGAAGTTTTTCGCCAGGTACACAGGCCCTCCGTCATCATTAAGAAGCTTAGCGGCGTCAACTACGTGGTGGCCAGGCTGAGATCCGCCACCCATGATTCACTGTTAAGAAAAATGCTAGTAACAAGGTATTAACCCATTGTATTTACTAACTCATTACGAACTTTACTACCCCCAGAACGGTACGTTGGTCCTGCCACTAAGCATGGAACCCAAATGCTATCGTTACTTTGCACTTAGACGCTGCACTTAGAAACTGCTACTTGTTTGATACTAACGTTCACTGGTAGTAACAAAGTTGTATGGCTTATTGAACATAAAAACTGCAGCACTTCTCCCTCAACAAATCCCGATTAAAAAGTTTTTACAATTACACATGATGACACGTGTGTATGCTCACATTAAAATACACAATTTTAAAATTATCGCTACAATATTTGATTTGATTTGATTTGAGCAGGGGGCGGCAGAAAGTTAGATGGTAAGATGAGATCAAGAAGTTTGCAGGGATAAATTGGTCGCGCTTAGCGCAGAACCGGGTAGTTGGAGATTAATGGGAGAGGCCTTTGCCCTGCAGTGGGCGTAGACAGGCTGGTGATGATGATGATGATGATTTGATTTTTGCGGCAGGCCCACTTACTCTATCAGAGGACTTTCCGCTGCTGGCTATAAAAGCTACAAGAACAGATGTATTTCTAAGGTAAATAAGTTATACTGCCTCTCCCCGTGCATTCCGTTGGTATTTCTGCTTAATTCATTTGTTGTCTAAGCTAGATATGTGCCTGTTGAATGTGTCGATGTCGTGCTCAACCGATCCACATTGTCAAGCGTAGCTTTTTACTAGGTTATGCATGGCTAGTTAATAAAAGCACTAAGTAAGTAGCGGATACTGTGACAAGTAATTGGTTAGTGTTCTGTTAGTAAGTGCCAAGACCTTTTGTTTAAGTGTTCCGCCAAAACCCAGATCGTGCATGCCACCCGTTTAAAAATCTGCCACTTAGAAGCCGCACAACGAAGTTCGGCTACGAGATATCCTACCCCCGAGGGAAACTGGAAAGCTGGTCAAATGTTTCCAGAAAGATCTTAAATAGTGCACTCTCCGCCATTAGTGGGAGCGTCATGGTGCATTTCCATGGAAAGTCTTTCCATGGACAATGTCCACAGTAACTGGCGGCGGGAGGAAGACGAAGTGGAAGATTCTAAGACGGTGACAGAAACTATCGATCATTTTTTCATCTCCTGCCAACGGTTCTCCTCCATACGACGAAGGTACTTAGAAGGCACATGCAACAGGCTAAACCTCCCGCTGTCTGCCGCAATAATTTTATCGCTCGGGGCGAGAATGCTTGGATTCTGCAACGGGGATTTTTGCGGTGCGTTACACTCATTCATTCTAGAATCAAGTCAGCTGCCGGGAAAGCCGTCATTTCGCCCTGCTGGATTCCCCTTTCAAACGTACGCGCGTTTTGCTCACTGCTTCGTCTGAACCACATTCTCTGTCCGTTATACTTACTTCCTAATTTTCTTGCAATTCTGGTTTTTGAACGTTTTTTATTTCTGTTTGTTCTCTAGCCATTTTTTTTGTCTAGGCTTCTACTGATAATGCATCCCAATATCTATATATTTTAAAGCGAAGATTTTTACCTCAACCCCTCAAAGGTTCTGTGGCGACCGTTGGTGTCAACGGAAAACATCCTCGAACAAATAAAAGAAATTACTGGCACCGCCAGGAAACTAACCTGGAACGAGAAGAGAAACGGAGCGAGAGCCAGTTGTCTTACCGACTGAGCTGCGAGTCTACGCGAAGACGGGGGAGACAGACGGTGCATTCACCGAGCACATCTGCGGGTTTACCCTCGGTGTTCTCGCTGAATGCCATGTGATAGCGTAACGCGACCTCTCGCTCCGCTGTGCGCTCCGCCCACGGTGCGTGTAGCGGCCGTGTTCGCACCTCGCGCATGCGCTAGGAGTTAGTAAAAATTAAAGGAAGCTCCTACGAACGCACGGCATTACACTTCTCCTCTGTATCTGCCGCTGCCGACGGAGGTGACGAGATCGGCGGCAGAGACGGAGAAGTGAGATCGCCTGGCATCGTGGTTGAGATTCCTTAAATTTTATAAAAAAATTTCCACTCGTGTCCTTTACCAATAAAACTCTGAAAATCACTGTTCATGAATCTTGCATTGATTTCACCTAGCAAAGAATATCTTTTTGAAGTAGTAAAGGGTGTGGTTAAGTGAATTTCAATTGTCTCTGGTTTCCCTCTTTTTAGAGCCACGTGTGTGAATTGAAGTGACGTCGCATGGGTAATCGATGTGGGTGTCGTTTACAGCTTCGTTTTCCAGCTACCTTCACAGGGTGGATTGGCGCGATTTTTTTCTTTCCCACGAAAAACTATATTACTCAGTAACGCATTCATTTCCTGGCCAATCCCCCTGAGTGGGTAACAGTCATCTGAACGGTACCACCACCCCCACGATCAGCCAGTTTGGTCCCTCTCGATTCCCGGTCCTATCATATCACCGCTTTCGATCGTAACAAATTATACGAGCCAGTGGCGACCCCCTTAGCAACTTTCCGGCATCTTTTCTATGACGTCACAGAACCTTGTGTGTGCGATCACCGGCTGCCGACCTAGCAGCCGCCAAAACATGACTGGGTGACTGCAGTGGGGCCTCTAGTTCTGTTTTATCGTATCAGGTGAATGATAACGTGCAGTTAACACAATGATAACTATGTTTTAAGTTCTGGCCCCAATCAGGTCACTCCTGCCCATTAGCCACTGTAGCGCAAAAATTTTCGCTTAAAGAAACGTCTTTCGCGGCTGGAAGGGAGGTGTGTGAGTTACCAAGGGCAATTTCTTCCAAATGGAACAAAGTTGTGTTTTATCGTCATGGCCCCTTTAAGCTTCGCATTTAACAGTGCGAACGAGATAACCGAGCATGGCCAGACGTAGATGCGCTATTCGCACTCTTAAAAAGTGACGACTCGGGAGAGTGCCTGCACTGGTAGCTGGCACCGCACTCGTCGCATAGCATGTTCTCTCTCTGTGGACAGGCGGTGGGGTACGCGTTCTCTGCAGATAAACGATGCCGTCAGGATCATAGCACTCGGTGGCCTCTGCGATTGGTGGGAACATTCCTCTCCGTCACGTGACTCGCATTCGTCATGACCCTGTCGACCAATCAGGATTTTAGCGTCCCGCCACCAACGCCGCTTTTTGCACGACACAGATTCCTCAACGGTTTCGTGTTCAGGCGGCTAAGGCAACTCCAATGGCATAACCAATGGCATAACGGTGCGCTGACTGCTAGTTGGCTAGGCTTAGATTGTAAAGGCTTTCTAAATAAAGTTTTTGCTGCTTGTCAGTAGCGACAGAAATAATTTTAAACATCTCAAAAAAAAACTGAGTGATGCGACAAGTGCGTGGTTGCACTTGTCGCATCACTCAGTTTTTTTTTTTGAGGGGGAGAAATAGCACATGACAATTGTTGCATCTTGTAAGTTGGTGATTGTAATTTCTTACTTCTAGTTGCAACGTGTATCTCGTGACACGGTTCCCGAGGATGCATGCCTCAAGTATGGAGGAAACGAAATTAATCCTTTCCGACATTTCGTCGAACAACGCGAAATAAGTTATGCCGAGACAACCAGACACAATGCATTTAAAGTTAGGCATTATTCATTTTCATTGAAGTGTAATCTGAAAATTCGAGGACCTGCGCATCAAGAATAGCGCTGAGCCGACGAAGAACCCCCGATTCCTAAACGTAAGCTCGAATTGTAACATGCAAGAAAGGGAAGTTTGTTAGGCCTAGTCGGCTATGGTTATAAGGAGAGTTGGTGAAGATTCTAACGACCATCTCAGCAGAAAACGAAAACATAAAAAATTGACGAATGAGCCCGTAGCGAGGCCTTTTAATTCTCAGTGCCTCGTCTTATATGGAGCCGTGTGTGATGGTCATAAACCTTTAGGGCTACGTTTTTCTTCCCTGTTTTGCAGCGCGGTATATGAAAGGCGATGTAAAGAGAGGCAGAGACAGGCAAATAGGGAAGCAACAGAAGGAGGGGATATCAAATTATTAAAAGAAAGCAAGCATAGCAAGGAGATTGGTCGAGTGGGAAGGTTAGGGCCTAAGTTATGCAAAGCTATTTTCAAGATTTAGGAACAACAATTGCGCTGTAATAAAAAGAAAAGCAGGCGCACGAACTCAACAATAACAGGAATAACTCCGATTTTTGCTTCCACAAACAACTTCAAACTCTCTTTTTCCCTCGTACTATAAGTGACTGGACTGCGCTGCCTCCGGAAATGTTTATGTCAGGAAATGTACGTTTCTGTATTGAACGCGTTCACAAGATTGACTTTTATTACATTTCTGTAATGATCCCTCATACCGACCCCCACATTTTTCTTTTGTCTTTTTTCTCTGACTTATTCAAGCACACTTGCATCTTTTGGTGCTTTTTTTCACCTTCGCCTTTTGTGCAACGCAATTCTCTATGTTTACCTTTATGTCTATTTCTACTATCAATGTAATAATTTGTGTACACCCCCACTCCTGCTTGGGTCACCTATGGCTTGCAGTATTGAATGAATAAAGTAAATAAATGAGAACGAATTGTTTATATTCGCTAAACATACGTACAAAAACGTGTGCGCGTAAAACGAGAGGACCAAAATAATAGCTCTGTCATGCCAGCTTGAAGAATCCTCAGTGCCGAAGGGCACAAAACAAATGCGGAGTGGACAGTCTGCCGCACAGCTACTAAGTAATAACACGAGGGTATTGTTAAATTCAACGACCGGGGATGTGCGGCCTGGTAGAATATAATACCACAGGAGAGAGAATAATTCTTCGAGAATAGAAAATGTATTCGATATTGAGCTCCGGACAGAGTTATAATCCCTGGAAAGTTAGAGCAGTAGTTTATAATTCGTTTAAACGAAGTTGAGAGCGGTAGTGCGACGAATCGATTCAGCGTGCCGTACAAGCGCGGGGTGTTCCCGGTACTTTAGATAAACAACAAAACAAAGACAACTTATACGCGTCCGCATAAATATTTATTGATGAGTTCCGCTGAAGGCATTTCATCTCTAATAAAACTGCGGCACCTCCGTCTAGCGCCGACGATCGGAATGCAGTAAAACCGTAATATAGGGCTACGTGGAAGCCGTATACGCCAGGGAAGTTTTGCGCACCGACTTATGAAAGAATTGGTATGAAGAGCGGCTACGCCGGTGCTGGCATACGTGTTCTTATTTTGAGTTGTCTAATGCACCGCCTACCTCCAATATGCAATGTATCTATATTAACTAAATGAAATCACCCCATACGTGCAATGCAATACCAATGAATAGTCATGAAGTATGTAATCAACAATACGTATAAAAATTATCACTAACAAATACAGCTTTAACTGAGAATGGTGAAACGTTTGACGTTCTCTTCACTAGGTGAGGACGGACAAATTAGCGTAGTATTCAACGTCCACCGCGATTAGTTCATTGTGTCGCATATGACAACGTACAAGACTTCGCCGTAATTTCCCATTGCCTGCAATGCAATGCCGTTACATAAGGCTATGCAATACCATGTCACATACACGCGCGACTTCATCTTCAAGACGAAACGAATTACGTCGCCACTCTGCCCACAGTGAGATGTGCGAGACACCCTCCAGCACCTGCTCTGGGAATGTGCTCGATTTAGTGCGCAACGAGAGTCCCTCGCAATATCTTTGGAACTACCGCTTTCCGTGGAGATTCAACTACATGACGTCTTAGGACAGCGGGCATGTCCCCGACGTGCTCTACGGGCTACAAAAGCTCTGATAGAGTACCTACAGCCAACAGGCCTAGACCAGTCTCCGTAAATAACTCAACGTCTCCGTGCGCATCAAGTTCAACATTATCGTCATTATCTTCATGACGTCATCAACTGGCGTAGGAGGTTAGGCATTTTAGCCCGGCTAACATTGCCAGGCTTTATTAAAGATCTCTCTCTCTCTCTCTCTCTCTCTCTCTCTCTCTCTCTCTCTCTCTCTCTCTCTCTCTCTCTCTCTCTCTCTCTCTCTCTCTCTCTCTATCTATCTTTACAAGCAGTAGTAGTATTGGGTTAGGAGGCGACAGTAGTGGCCATCGTAGCGAGATAAATGTACTATTTGCCACTGTTTCTTCCAGACTGCGCTCACACAACCCTACCACACCGTTCCCTTTGCGCAACGCACCCAAGAGAACTCTTGCCTCCCACTAAGGTAAGTATCGTGGTTATAATCAGCGAGGAAGCAAACCGTACTTCGACAGCGAACAACCGAACAAACGTTTCGCGCAGTGATCTTAAGTGAGATACGAAGCTGGCAGGAAAGGTATCTCCCGCACCTCGTTAAGTGGCGCGAAGGCAATGAGAACATTGGACGTAACGGTATAAGTAATGCTGGCGCCATCTACGGGTGACTGCGTGAGGCCGAAATGGCGCAGCGGGAAATAGGCGGCGGCGTGCCGGCGACTGCGCTTTCTCGGTAAGCGGCTTATGTCAGCCGCCATCAAACACTATTTCGCAGACCGCGATGAGGACCGCGGGCTTCGATCGGCGCAGGTTGGTGTATATTGTTGCCACCGTGGCTATCTGTCGGACGTTTGGAGGCGCGCTTCTGTGTTTGCTGGGAAGGGCTGGCATCGATCGAAGGAAAGATGGCCTGCTTTGTTGACCGACGCTGTCTCTCGCGACGCCTGCGTTGGTGGGAACAGGAATTGGCAATCCGTTATTGGGACAGCTCAGCGGATGTGGGGCAAAATTGCGCGCAGTGCCGGTGAAGCAGACACAGCAAAAGAACGAGAAGGGGTGATAAAATTGGAGAAGCAATGGACGCGGATAGAATAAAATTACGGAGTGACGGAATACCGGTGAAAAAAAAATTGGGGCACTTAATTTTACTTACGTGCTTCGAAGGCAAAATAATTATGCCTTCCCGTGGATATAATTCATCAAAGAGTCCTATATTTCTACATCATGTTCGTCTTTTTTTTCTTCATTTCATTTCTTCGTCTTCTGGTGCTAATTGGCAGACAGATTGGCGACACTTCACGCCGCAGCTGCCCTGGAATCAGAATTATTTGGGGCCGCGGTGCACCTCTTCTACTCACGTGCAGTCACGTTCACCTGTTACGCCATATGACATCAGCGTCGCAAGAACAAAAGCCGCCGCACGGCGTCTGTAACCGCGAAATGGCTCCTAAAATGGCCGACGGTACAGAGGGAAGAAAAGTACAGTAACTGAGTTGGGAAATCAACTAGGGTCAATAAGTAAACACGTAGCTGGGTTTAGTAATCGGGTTAGAAATTTTTTGTAGCGTGAGCTACACTGGCCGAGGTTGAGCAGTTTCGCGTGGCTCCTGGAGAGCCATGCTGCGCATGCGCGAGGAGCAGTGACGTCTCACGGCGCACAGCTGGCGCGCCGGAGCCGCCGCGCCGCGATTGGATTGGAAATCGTTTTAGCCACAGTAAGCATGACATTCAAGCTAATCCTAGACAACCAGGAGAGCTAAGAATAACCAGCTGAACCTTAGCTCACGCTACGTATATCTTGGCATAGCCGAGCTAAGCCACTGTTATTTTTTTGACTGAAGGCGAATCAAAACCAGGGCCTTCGTAATTCGAGTCGATCACGCATCTCCGGAAGCAACTGCGACTACACAGTTGACTAAAGGAGGACCCAGTGCACGCGTTGCGGACTTCGATTTAGGAAATGTCGACAGCCGGTACACCCAGCTTGACGTACTGTGAGCTTGACGCTGCTTCGCACGACGTTGGGCTCATCATTAAGGTAACCACACGTTAAGGCTACATTTGGCGTAACAACACGCTCGCGAAGGTGGCTTGGCCTGTGACGATGGCAGTTGCCGTGAGAAGCTCACGGTTACATCACCGATTCCCATTCGGCTGCGAAATCAGCAAACCCACTCGCAGAAGCCCTATTCGGCATTAAATTGTAAAGTCACGGACAAATAAAATCCGAACACGAAAATATGAACCAGAGCAAATAAAAGTTAAAAATACTGTTCATAGAGGTCCACTAATACCAAGCTGTTGGTATATTTGGAAAGGTACACTTCCCAACGTTGTTTTTGTACCTAAGCGTCGCGTCAATATGGCTTGTATGGAAAGAAATGATGCTATTTGTGTGTTGTGGTTCATATTCTTCTGTTCGCGTTTGGTTTGTCCATGACTGTACATGTTATTTCGCATTCGCTACTTATAAGTGCGTAGGCGTCCTCTGAATTTCTTATATTTGTTAAGAACATCTTACGGAAGCTCCAGCAGGGGTCTTGGGATGCGTGAGGCACAGAAACTCGTTGGGAGGTACACATAACCACGCAGAAAATCGTTGCGCGCGCCGAGAAAGGTAAACAGCAACTCCGGAGGAGGGTTCTGAGAATGGGCGACAGCCCGTAGAAAGTTAAGTCGCCCCGTGGGCACAGAGCTTCATTAGACATTGTCCGAGCATTATTGGGCATTGTTTGAGCTTCATTCGACATTGTTCGAGCTTCAGTCGGCATTTTCAGTTTCATTCGAAATTGTTTGAGCTACATTCGGCATTGTTTGAGCTTTATTCGATATTGTTAGAGCTTCAAGCGACATTGTTTGAGCTTCATTCGACATTGTTTGCGCTTTATTCGATATTGTTAGAGTTTTATTCGACATTATTCGAACTTCATTCGACATTGTTAGAGCTTCAACCGACATTGTTCGAGCTTCATTCGACATTGTTATGGGCGACGACGCGCCAAGCCCTAGTCGCGGGCGGAGAGGCTGAGAAAGTACGCCACCGTGCAGAAGGCTAGATCAGCGGGTGAATAGGAAGTTTATCAGTCACAGAAGGTCCAAGTTGGCTTTCACCTTCACATTCTTAGAAAGTTTACACAAGATGTTTTGTGGCATAGGTCCTCCTTCAAACCGGCCCCTACTTCCGTTCACAGGTGTTAGCAAGAAGACAATGGCCAAAGAAAATGGCTGTGACTCGCGCATTTGCACTAAAACATAATGCGGCATGTTTGTTCGCTGTGATGAAACAATAGGCGTGCAGTGTTCTGTTGTGGTGAATACGTTATAAGGGACGTGCAGAAGACAAAACGTAAAAGGGAGAGTGAAAGGACAACAAATGTATGCACCTTCTAACCGCTATTGCCCCATTTTATTTTGTACACATCAGGGATTACCAACTAGCCGGTAGGTACCCTAACTCTCTACGACTTTTCTTTTTTTTTTTTGGATTTCAAAAGCAGCTTTAGTTTATCATTTATCACTGCTGCCTGGCACGCGTGGAGCTTTCTACGAAAATAAGGTCGAGTGTATGCGACGAGGAAGCGTGTTGCTGTTTTATTCTTTAAGCATCCATAACGTGTTGGCAGGTTTTGTGCTGTACTGCACATGCGCAGTTAGATTTGTGCCATTTTTAATAGGTACTAGCATAGCCGAATGACAAAATGGCGGCTCCCAGAAGGAATAAGTTGAAACGTGTGTGGCGCAGTCGACAGGACGACCCTACTGCGCACGCGCATCATACTAGTCCAGAACATGCCAAGATCTTATCAATTTTAAGAGCACAACACAACACAACAACAGCAAGAACACAACAACAACGCATCAAATGCTGCGAGTGGCCATTTAGGCTCCCACTGCCTCCGGTGCGGCTGCAGGCCGCGCTTTGAAGAATGCACGGTTATAGGCCGACACAAAGAGAAGACCACCCGAGGAATTATAGAAGCCGCGGAAATTCATAGATTAGGTAACGAGTGTATCAGAGTTCCCTCTGTATCACTGTCAACAAAAGAACTGCACTATCTGTCGGCTCCTGTCTAACAATTGTACATGGCTTAGTCTTCCAAGTGACAATGTATACTTTTTTCAACGCAATCTTTTAGGGCTCCCTGATGTTTTCCATTGTGTTAGAGTGGCCAACATGCTAGTGCATATAAGCGGTGTTGTTTCAAAATGAAATTCAGTTGGTAGTAGCGCTTCGTCTCGTTTATGTTTTTGTTTTCTTCTTCTGTCACCGGGTTTGTTTGCGCTTCCCACCAATTGCAATCTTATTAATGTTGATGTATTGAAAAGTTTATGTTCGTGAATATAGGTCACGTGGTTGATTGATTGTAGGGTTTAACGCCCCGACGCAGCGCATGCGATGAGGCGCGCCGTAGTGGAGGGCTCAGGATTAATTCTGACAACCTGGGGATCTTTAACGTCCGCCGAAATCTCCTACACACGGGCGTTTTTGCTTTTCGCCTTCATAAGAAAAGCGGCCGCCATGGCCGGGAATCGAACCCGCGACCTCGTGCTCAGGAGCGCAACGCCGTAGCCACTGAGCCACCGCAGCGGGTATAGGGCAAGTGAAGGCGATGACACAGCATTTACATTTTTCTTTACAAATCCTCACCTCATTGCTGTATTGCACACTGAAAAGCATTCACCCTGGTACTATGCGAAATGTTGAATCTGAGCTACACAAAAATAAAACAAACACAATGTTCATTGCAAACAGCCAGGGCAAAAAGAGTAATAACAATGACAAGTATGTTTTATTACAGACACCATGTCTTTAAAATAAGTTGAAAGGGAACCGGCATTGACGTTTTTACAAGACAACAACATGTAAAATCGAGTTTATAAGTGTATCGGGTAACCACGCATTTGTTCGTCGTTAGTGGCGAAACTCTTTTGTGCCAGAAAACTCTTCGCAAACACGTCGTATACCGCGAGAGCGTGCTAAGATGCTTTTCTGATTTCTGATTCTGATTGTGGGGTTTAACGCGCCGACGCAACGCAGGCGATGAGGCGCGCCGTAGTGGAGGGCTCCGGATTAATTTTGACCACCTGGGGATCTTTATCGTGCGCCGAAATCTCGTACACACGGGCGTTTTTGCTTTTCGCCTCCATGCTAAGATGCTTTTGGTTTCAAGGAAAAGGCGGCTGATCCTCGCTTTAATCGCCCAGAGCAGGAGGGCTTTGCTGCAGGGTAAACAAAAGCCACGTCTCCGATGTTTGTTGGGTTACTGACAAGCGAGCGCTCAAGAAGGGTTTGTTTTGGTGCCAAGGCTACAGGCATCTTTAAAAGCCACCTCACTGGGCTTTTAAGGCCTTCATCTGAAACATGGTTTCATCTAAAACCATGGGAAGACATTGTCAGGGAAGAAAATCCATCACGAAGTGCCAGTAACACGTCTCGCTCCTAGCTAGATGTCCCCTTAAAAAAATCCCGGGCCATCTCCACTAACGTGAAACCTGGGGAGTGGCGAAGCATGCAATGTATGAGTGTGTTCAAAGATTATATCTCTCTTGCCACACGTCGCGCGCCGATTGGGCGCCGGAGAAGCGCCGGTGGGAGGAGCAATCATGCACTTGCTGAGGCGGTGGCGCCCTCTTTTGTGTTGAGGTGGATTTAAGCAATTAATTGAGAGACAGACGCCGTAAGTTGTCTTCGGGTCACACGTCAGCATGCGTATTAGCAAGAGGCTTTGGAAAACGATTGTCCCGGTGCTTTAGTGCCCTGAATTCTCCAGACTACAGGAGACTCCGACAGCCTGAGCCCCTAAGGTGCTTCGCCCCTGAAAAGGGTGCTGCTGACGCAGGCGCTTCGGTGTCCATCTCAGTAGAGACAGCACTGGCCACAGAAACATGTCGAGTGGTGCTATTGTGATTTTCCTTTTTCAGTTGAGTAGTTTTATTCTCAGTGTTCCTATGACGTGACATTCCGTTTGCAAGCAGGTACAAGCCCGACAGTTTCTTAACGTACCCAGTGCCAAGTATGGCTCACTTCGAACACTTCTTTTATTCTTTTGAACAACTGCCACACAAGCTGCGCTGCTCGGCCTCAGTAGCCTTGGTGGTAGCCTTGGCGTATTGTTGGATGAAACCGTCACGAGCTTGAACAAAGACAAAGGAAGCGGAACATAAGGGCAGCCATTGGTCTAACAACTAAAGTTTAATATCAAGAAGGGTGAACATAAACACTTCACACAAAACAAGAAAAAACACTGCGCACGAGCGGAACAAGTTTACAAAAGCCGTGGTGATAAGGGGGCAGTCAACCGGCTAGAGTCAAGGCCCACGCAGATATGCAATCTCTTTGGGATGAAGACACGCTTGCTTGGCTGTCACACTTGTCTCCTCTTTCTCCTGCGGGGAACGCTTCCATAATTTCGCGCGGCGTTTGCTTACGGTGCCTAAATAAAACCTCAGTGGCAGAAAAATTAGGTTTCCATAAGCTGCACTTAGTACAGTGTGAAGAAAGATTGGATGATGAGGGGCACTTCATGCTCTCTCAAACACACGTTCATACAACGTTGATCCAACGTAAGGTCGACTACAGCGTAAAGGAATGCTGCACATGAATGCGGGTATATTGGAGTTAATTGTCTGAGTTCTAATTATTAATGAAGGTGGTTTGGTATCTTCTGGGTCGGTATAGGAGCGGGAAGCAGCTAACGTTCTGCACCACACCGGAAGTTCCTGGTTTGTACCTGCCCCGGAACGGAATATCGCTACTATGACTAAGAGGCTTGGCGAATCGGCTTTTTCAGCAGCATATATATGCTATTAGGGTACACGCGCTTTGCTGCTTTTGTAATGAGCATGCTCAAATTACTCCTGTGCGGCTCAGTACATTCCTCTAACACGCTTTTCTAAGCCGAGGCGACAGCAGATTTACTTTAGTTGGCTAGAGCCAAGCGCAGGCTCAGTGCAAAGTACTGCGGTGTGTTAGCTCCTCGACTAGGTAAGAGTATTACGTTGGCTGCTCGCCTCATGCGACTTTCCTAGAAAAATTTTACATATTTTTCCGCATTGTACACATAATTCTGTATGATGAAAGAGAACGTTACCTTTTATGCATATACGGGATGCATGTACATGATGCAAATGTGAGTGATGTTGTTAACCCCAGCTGTAGATACGTTATTTCAGGGAGATGTCATTTGAATTGCGGGGAATAAAGAGAAAAAAAAACGGTCGAGAGGTGCAGGGGATGCGTGTTGGACTGCATTCCACAGGCTCTGGGTTGAAATCCAGACCCAAATCACCCATTTTTCTTTTCTCAACTTTTGCTCTCTCCGCGAAGTCAGCAATTTTCGGGACCGTCGCTCGGTGACGCCGGACTCCGAATTTTTGTGTAAGGGGGCACTTAGCGCTGTTGCTTTAAAATATGTCTGCAACATGAATGCTTATTGGAAGGGAGTTTATACGTTCAAAAAACATTGCATAAAAATGATGAGCCATTCCATCACTGTTATTACATCACCCACTAAATAATTGGTTGTTTGGCGCTCTTTGCCCATGTTCACCTTGCGCCACTAAACATCAATCATCATCATCATCGTCATCATCATGAGCCATACGACACTGCGAAGGTGGATGGCTAGCGAAGCTTCTTAACACATGACATAGAGGTGACACAGAATTTGGGGGAATGGTACGGGCAAAGTTTATTGCGCTTGGGCGTTGACGACAGTCATTCTTGAGGAAGACGCACACAGCTAGGGGCCTTTTCTGCTGAACGTTCGCGACGAGTTTTCGCACACACGCAACAAAATTGCATGGCGGAACCCTTGCCTATTTTTGTCACGCACTCGGACCACTTCATCCTGATATTAAAGTACCTTCAAATAAAGAAACACTTTTTCGACGCGTTCGGGGCTTGCGCTCGCTCGAATCGATGTTCCGAGCGCCTCCCGTGAGGGAATCGAAGATCCTGGCCTGTTATATAACTGCGCCGTCACCATCGAAGTCATTTGCTGTTCGAAACAGAAGTAGTCACGCACAGTCACGTTTGTTCCCAAGGCCTCGCGCTTCAAGAACCTGTGCAGCAGAGTGAGTTTTTGTTCGCAGAGAGAAAAGGAACCCTAGCCATATAGGTTTTGCTAAAAAAACAAACAAACAAATAAGAATTTGATGGCTAGCTTACAGGATTTTCATGAACGCTATAATAGATGTTTTGTGATGCATGTTTGTGTTGCAAAGTTGGCGGCAGGCAGCAATCAATGCTTACCGATTCGATATAAGTGCTCCACAAAATATGCCTTCTGACAGACGGATGCTCCAGGTGATGAGTCGCTCGGGTGAAAATGACGTAGTTTGAGCTGGGTCAAACCGATGTGTCAAACGGGAAATGTTTTCTGGTATATTTTGACCTCCCAAGCCGGGTAAAAAGTTCTCACCAAACGGGAAAGAATTAATGGGGCCATGAAGGGAAAACACAACTTCGTTTAGTTTGCGACATACAGCCTTTGCTAACTCAGTCAGCCAAGTTCTAGCCTCAACAGATGTCTTTCAACCGAAAAAACCCCCCAAAATACGGAAAAACGTCGAAAATTTAGGCTAAAGTGACGCAATATGGGCAGCAGGAGTGACGGAATAGGCGCCAGTGCTAAAAGCTAAGTAAAAACTAAGGCAAAGTACTGACCTCGGATCCCAACCATGAGGAAGAGATAATTAGGATGATGAAAATGGGGTGGAGTGCATTTGGCAGGCATTCTTAGATAATCAATGGCAGCATACCATTGTCCCTGAAGGAGAAACTGTATAACAACTGCACCTCCCCGGTACTCAATAACGGGGTAGAAACTCGGAGGCTCACTAAGAGGGTCCAACTTAAATTGAGGATGACTCAGCGAGCAATGGAACGGAGTATGCTAGGTGTAACATTAATGGACAAGAAGAGAGCGGAGTGGGTCAAGAAACAAACGCATGCTGAGGACATATTAGTAGCAATTAAGAAGGAGAAATGGGTGTGAGCAGGCCTTCCTCCTGCAATGGGCGTATACAGGCTGACGACGATGCTGATGATATTGATGATGATGGCGATGACTAAAAGCAAGTTATCAGAGTCTTGACGGCACATTATAATTCAACTGATGTGATCACACAGAGCTCCTGGACCTACTACACTGGTCCAGTCATGCTGCTTGGCGTTGGCTTGGCGTTGGCTTGGCTTGGCTTGGCTTCGGTGGGTGGCCGCCAACCGCACAGAGATGATTCTGTGACGTCATCGAGACGTCGCTGAAAAAGTGGCTGGAGAATCACCACTTCCTCCAATGTTCTTCTTAATATCTGCCTTATTTGTTCGAAGTTTGCGATAAAATTGGTATAACTGATATAGGGACAAAACAGTATTTTAATAAACCAAACATGCATTTTGTCTTCATGGCTCCTCTACGTAATACGTGCGTCAAAATAATTACATAAACAGCCCTGGAACTGATAATTAAAAACTTAAAGCTGGATATTTACTAATACACTACAGCTATACACTTTCTTGCATATTATGCTGACCATGCCGTATAAACGGCTTGCGTCGAGAAAAAAAAAATACAATAAACACGCGTGTGATACTTGCCTTTAAAAATACTTTAAAAATAGAAAGACGCTTTTTTTACATTTTTCCAGTAAAAGGGATTTGTTCTCGGACGTAGCAGAGTGGATGACACGTACGTCAACGAGCTTTTGAAACTCTCGAAAAATTCACCCCCTCTATTGTTTCCAAAAAAAAAAAAAAAGAGATACTTTTTTTGCGTTTGCCGGAGATCTTACTCGCGCGGAAAATTCAGTTTCCACGCCACTCAATTTCTGGAAGATAACGACCAGCAAGGAAGTGTGCTTCAGGTTTGTTCAAGATCCACGCCTAAATCAAGCACGAAGCAACGGCAAATTTAATCACGAACATGCGACGGGGAGCGACCGGCGGTGTGTGTTAGCAGCGAAGAGACGATAATCCGCTCAAAGCAAAGAAAAACAAACATCCATGCATGAGATAATTAGATAGAAACTTCATTCCCTCGAGAAAGTGCCAGGAAAATAAATACAGAGTAAGTTTTCTTTTTTCTTAATCAGGTCCACGACGAGTCTGAGGCGTGTAGATCGATATGAACGCAGGCAGAGCGAGTTTGGTTGGTTGAAGGAGGGGGGTGGGGTGGCTCCGTCAGAAGAGCGGATTCTCCAGAAGAGGCTGTGAGTGCGGCGATCAATGCACACTGCTCGCTCCGCTCTTTACAAGGCGATGAAAAGCGCTCCCAGAAAGACACATCAAACGAGGGAAACGGTGGAAGTGTGACGCACTGGAAAATCTATGTAAAATCTACAATCAATAGGAATAGTTGCTTTTCGGCGGTGAAAAGCGCGAAAGAGCTGAGTCGGTGCGACCTTTCAAGACGCATTTACCGTTCTTGATCCTTCTGGGTGAAAATTTTGAATTTTTCTTAAAGGCGAAGGCCTTATACCTTTGTATTTCATAAAGTGCGTTGTGAGGTACAGAAAATCGGTGGTACAAAAAATAGAAGCGCGAGCCGGAGATAGCGCACCGTGAAAGAGAAAAAGATCCCGGGCCATTTTCACTAACGTGGAACCTCGGGAGGGGCGAAACATGCAGGGTATAAGTGTATTCTTTGCGCCTTGGCGTCTTTGCCAACAGAGATGAAACCGTTGGGGGTACAGGTATACAGCTTTGCTGTAAAAGTCTCTTGTCTTTGAAGCACGAAGCTCTCTAGCTCGAGGCGTAAACGAGTGCCCCCGGTGCTTTTCGTTAGTACGCGTTACGAAGCAAGCCGAATAGAGTTGTAAAAAAGAAAACTGCTATTCTCGCTACCTGGCCAGCTTCAGCCGGTGTGGTGGGCGCCTGCGACCATGTTTGTTTATATGCTCCATGCTGGTGCGACGGCAGTGGCTACGCTGAAGTGCCCCAGTGCCACTTGTCAGGGTTGCTGTTCGTAAGTTTGTTTTCGCAAATGTCTGAGCGCTTACTGAAAGATTTTCTCTACGCAGGTGCTTACCCATTGCAACTGCAATGATTTGCAAACGACATTAATTTTTGATTATGTAGCAGTGCGTCAAGAAAATCGCATTAAGTCGAACGAATGACATTCCATGGGAATGACATTGAATTTGCCGTGTGGCAGGGGCATAAGGCTACCGTCGCGCACTACATAGCCAGCGTCACTAACCCCATCTGTGTAGATCATCCTCCCCTGAGGCATGATGTTCTGCTGCAATTTTAATGCACAGCGTTTCTTATGACTACGCCACGATTCCACGCCGCTATGAGCGTTTTCGTGAAGCGGCGAAGAAAGAAAAGCCAAGACTCGCTCTCAGGTGACCACTGACGTCATCATGATACGCAGTGGGCCTGCTCCGCCTTCCATACGCGCGAAGCACGAACAGAGGGTGTGCCTGCACCACTTTAGGCACGCACGCGTGGTGACGTCACGCGTTGTACAAAGAAGAGCTCTCCTATCGCCCAAACCCGAGTCTCGCGGAGCTGCCTGTCGCCACCACGCCTCTCTAAGAGCTTCATTCCCGTCAAAATGACACGCCTGAAGCAGCTTCTCCCTCCTGACGAGTTTGAGTTGCGGAAATGTAACCACGTCGAGGCTGCCTGGCGCCGACCAGCGAGTGACCCGAGTTAACGCGTACCCTTACATGATGGCGGATATTGTCTTGGAGAGAAACTTCTCTAGCCGCCTTCTGGGGCCCTTTGTAGCGTCTGCACAGGTTCTGACTCTCCCCGGACGCCTACCCAATCTATGGTTCATACTTTCGTTAAAGTACCTGTCCAACAATGTTTCGCATTACATCGTGCGCAACCGGTATTATGTCTGCGTTAGGTCATTTTAAGCTTAGAACGGCAAAAAAAGGTTTATTTCTACTATAAATGCCAAGTGTCGCATGGCCCATGCTCGACACCCTGCCCAAAAAGTCCTTACGCAGGTTATGGGATATGTTGAGGCTCGTGTATATCTAGCCACACTTTAAGTAAATTTTTCAACTCGACTCGTCTGCCCTCTCAACGAGCAGGTGCTGCTTGATTATTGCTCAGGTTAATTTTAAACTCACTAGGACGTTAGAAACCCAATCCCGAACCTTCAAAGAGCATCTTTTCGTCTTGCGGTAAAGCGGACATAACATTGGACGCGCTTCCTTTTCCCTCCCTCCTTCCTTCCACAACATCTCCCTCTTCATTCCCTTCACAATCGCCCACTCTCCTGCCTCTCCCTCCTCTGACTCCATTCCCCTCACATTTTCCTCTCGTTTTCCTTACCTGTTCTCTCTCTCTTTTCTTTCTCTATTCTCTCTTTTTCTTTACCAATTCAAACTCTTCCACATCCCCTTCTCCCCTCCTGGTCCCACCTTCCCGCTACACGTTCCACATCCTCTTCTCGCTCCTCTGCTTCCTCTATATCCTTCTCTGCTCCCTTTCTTCCCGCCACGCTCATCTTCCCCTCACCATCGCCAGTTCGCCTTCTTCCCCTACCTACCCTCCCACTCTCCCTACCCCGTTTGTACCGCTGCCATTCCCTCGCAGCTTCTCCCCACTATTCTTTCAATGTTCTCCCTTCTCTCTCCTCTCTATTCCCCTTTCTTTATCACACCTTACTTCCTCCCTCTTTTCCTGCCCCTCTTTTTCCGGCATGCGCGGGGCAGGGACGGAGTAAATACACATCTTGTACGCAGTTTCTTCTTGTTATTCCCTGGTATCCGTGTAGCACAAAGAAAGCACACACGTGCCGTGTAAGCTGTGTGCATAGTGTTTGTCTTTATGTCGTTGACATAGAATGGGCCATCTCCACCTGTCATCCGGCGGTGTATGCGATGTAGGTACAGACCATATGTCTGCTATGCAAGCTGCGTACATTGTGATGGCATGTATGTGGGTCAGATACGATATACCGGTTCTTCCTGTCATTCTGCTGTATCCGCGATGCCGGTAGGGATAGATACACGTGCTGGGCAGGCCGGGCAGTTCGTAGTGTTTGTCCGTATGGTGTTCACATATATCAGACTGCATATATTTTCGTCCTGGAATTCCGTGGTATCTTTGGTGCAGGAAGAGAGCATACAACTGCCATTTAGGCTTCGTGCATAGTGTTTCTACATTGTTCGCACACGATATATCGTTTCTTCCTGTTATTTTGCGCTGTCTGGGGTGCTTAAAGAGAAATATGCCCCAGCTGTGCATGCTTGGCATTTGGCGTTTGTGTGTTACGAATATAGACAAAAGACTGACAAACATACATATTACATATACATACATACATACATGAATACGCACATACATACATAATACATACATACATACATACGTAGATACATAGATACGTACATACATGCGTAAATATATACATAATACATACATACACACATACGTACATAATACATACATACATACATACATACATACATACATACAGCGAATAAGAATGGGAAATGAGGGGCTCATTCAATTAAGACAGAAATGAGGGTTGGCAGTCAACAAAACGTCGGAAAGCAAAGGGCAGGATGTGGTAGGTTATTGAAACAGATAAGGAATGTGGAAAGACAGAAAGAAAGTGGATAAAAAATGCCCGCCGGGTGTGATCCGAACCCACGACCTCCAGAATACGCATCTGGTACGATGACCACTACGCTACCGGCGGGGCTATTTTACCCTTCACTTTCTGGGGTATTTATGTTAACGTATTTTTCTTTCCTGCGCTTGGGGGGGTAGCCAGCGCATACATACATACATACTTACATACATACATACATACATACATACATACATACATACATGCATACATACATACATACATACATACATACATACATACATACATACATACATACATACATACATACATACATACATACATACATACATACATACATACATGCATACATACAGCGAATAAGACTGGGAAATGAGGGGCTCATTCAATTAAGACAGAAATTAAGATTAAGAAAAATTAAGAAATTCAATTAAGACAGAACGTTTATATCCCACCTCAATTCTTCGCATCCGACTATTAAATTCTCCTGCCAATATTCTGAAAAAGAAGTGAACTTCCTAGATACTACCGTCATTCTAGACAACGGTAAACTTAAAACCACGCTTTTTAGAAAGCCAACAGACAGGCAGCAGTACCTAGATTATAAAAGCCATCACCCCAGACACTGCAAACAAGGGATCTTTGTAGGACAAGCCACCAGGCTTAGAAGAGTATGCAGTGATGACAGTGACTACGTAGAGCACCTAGACGAACTCAAGGCCACCCTTATGAACAGGAACCACCCCAAAAGCTCGCTCGATCAGGCGTACCAACGTGTGTCTAATCTCAAAAGGGATGACGTTCTCAACAAACAGCGGCAAAACGAAAGCGCCAGGCCACCTGCCCTAATAACTAAATTTTCAAACGCCCTCCCAAAAGTAAACAATATACTGCGGAAGTACTACCCCATTTTAGCCAGTAACGACCGACTTAAAAAGACTTTCCCGGAAGCACCAAGGGTTACCTACCGGAGAAACAGGAATCTAAAAGATATTTTAGTGCATGCTAAAACAGGGCCTTCAAAGCAACCAGTCATAGCCAGCTGCTCCCGCCCCAGATGCAAGACTTGTAGGCACCTGCAAACAGACTGCGTTGTAAAAAGCACAGCCAGTAATTATGTCCACAAGATTAATTCAAGTTTTACGTGCACTTCATCCAACATTGTGTATATGTTGGAATACTCAATGTGCCACAAACAGTATATAGGCGAAACGAGCCAACCTATGAGCCTACGGCTTAATGGTCACCGGGTAGATACTCTTAGCAAATCCTCCATAGCTGTAGCGCAGCATTTCAACCAACCAGGCCACAATTTTGATGACGTTAAGTTATATATACGTCAGTCAAATTTTAAGTCTCCTAGGGACAGGAAATACCGAGAATCCTACTTAATTCACAAATTCAACTCCATGGAACTTGCTGGAATTAATGCGTCTAAGGGCAACTTGGAATCCTTGCGATATTCACCGGGAATGCAGCATTAGGCATTTTCGTGCATATACCTCATCCAAAGACTATGACCGTTCACTCTGCTCCGTACCTGGTCACCTAATTTCTTTTCCTTTTTTTTTTCATTCCTTAGCGTCTAGCTTAATACTCGCCCTCATCCCTCCAACCTTTGCTTTTGGAATTCAATTTTATTTATTTAATTTCTCCTTTTTTTTACTCCGCGTGGTCTTGTGCCCCGTACGTCACTCTAACTTTATCTTTTCGTTTTTGAGTTTCAGGACAGGCCTGTTCCAGGAATGTTGCCGTGGGTGACACGTGCCATTTCAGTTGCCGGGTCATTGCTTTTTCTTTTGTGTGTGGGTTTATGTGGTTTCCCTCCCTGTTTTTTTTCTCCTTTTTTTTTCTTTTTTTCTTGACCTAGTTAGTTTTCCCCCCGTCTCTATCTTTTCTTTTGACCTGAGGCTTGCAGATAGTTTATGATAAGGACCCCACCCTCACCGCCTGGTCTGCTTCCGGCGGTTCTGAGATCCTTTCCCTATACCCCGCGGCGGGTCAATAAGCACCCTCTCATCCTGTCTGTCCAAAAATTCCACGAATATCAACCACCAGCTGACTTCCGTGTGACCTACTTCGCGGCTTAAACTAGACAACCTTCTTGGCCCCTCAATCTCTCCCCCGACACACTCCGAAACCAATGAGCTTGCTCAATTTCCCTTCCATCTTTCCCTCTCCTTTCACCTGGGGTCCTACCCCTATATAAACCCTGCCTGCCAGGCGAGAGATTGCCCTGAGGAAAGCAAGTTCTCTTTGCTGAAACGTAGGCCACAATCGTGCTTTTACCTTGTTCGAAGTTTTTCTTGTCTTACATACATACATACATACCATATAGTTGGTCGTGATACATACATACATACATACATACATACATACATACATACATACATACATTCATTCATACATACATACATACATACATACATACATACATACATACATACATACATACATACATACATACATACATACATACATTCATACATTCATACATACATTCATACATACATACATACATACATACATACATACATACATACATACATACATACATTCATTCATTCATACATACATACATACATACATACATACATACATACATACATACATACATACATTCATACATTCATACATACGGTTTTACCACAATAAGTGCTTGCTTCATTTTAATACTCCGTGGAGGGTCAATGATGCCACAAAATTCTGTATCTTGCTGTGTGAACATGCACGCAGGACAAGAGTGCGCGTGGCAATGTTGTTAAACATTTATCCCGGGCTACTGGATGGCACTTTGAGCTACACACAAGATTTTGTTCTTTCCTAATGTGAATACAAGATTTGGTCCTCCAGCCACAATTAAATTATTCAGTGCAGAGTAACAGCAAACCCTAGGTCAACACCAGGCCCGCGTCGCGGCGAGTAGAAACTGTCGTTTTGCAGGCAACAATAAAGTTATACCTAACCTATCCAGATCAACCAGACCATTCTCTATTTCTGAAGTTTTAAGAAAGAAAACGTGCTGCTGGATTTTCTGGGGAATAGAATCTCCCCCCTGAAAATCTCCAAGACGCTTCTGATTCCCCTCTCTACTGCGGAGCACTAACAAGGTACAACAAGAAGGTGTTCTCAAGAAGTGCAGTCAAGGCCTGCATTCACGAGAGAAGGCAAACAACTAGCGCAAGTGGGTCCCGAGGCAATACTAGAGCCTCTGTCAACACTTGCGAGACTACGTACTGTAAAAACAAGGAGACTCGGTGCGATGAAAAAATGAGCAAGCACATAAAATTAATCTAGTGCGGTGTGTTCCGGTTTTGTTTTATTTTTTATCTGCTGATATTTGTATAGGTGAGCGCAATATGAAGACACTATGCCTGCAGCTGTGACGTCCAGTTTTCTTAACCTGTCTCGGTAAATAGTACCGGCGCTAGATTACCGTCCGCTCCAAGACAAAAGCGCGAGATTGCAGCGCATGCTTTCCCCGAACAAATATTCCTTCGGGGCGAAATATTATTCATGTTCTGCCCTCTCCCGTAATTGAACCTTTGGACGTTTCGGGCAACGCTTAATCGAATTACAGACGCCTGTCGTTAAGACAAACTCCGTCAGAACGAACTTGATGGTTAATGCGAACACCACTTTTGCCAACTTCTGAAATGCACAATTAAAAAAGACGTAAGATGAATTTCAGTTAATACGAGCAGATTTGCATAAGCCTTTTGAGTTCGTCTTACGGGAGTTTGGTGCATTTAGTAGTTTATTCTGTCAACTCTGAGTGGCAGTTATGTGTCTGAACCCTTTAATACGTAATAGTAATGACGGGACATTCGTTATTGTGGGTTTGTTTGGTGGAAAGCGGGATTATCGAGCGAGAACGTAAAGTACTAAGAAGCTGGCGGATGGGTTTTTTAGTGGAGAAATTATTTAGTCATGAGTTATGAGTTGAGATTCTGTTAGGCTATTTACTGAGCTACTTAAGAAAACGGCTGTCATAGCGCCCTCCCCGACTACTAACCACCTGACCCGATTGAATGAAGGTAAGGAACGAAGCTTCCCTTTACTCTCACTAAGTGGCGACCCAGAGCGAAGTTTGAATATGTATGCTTTCCCGCGAAAAAAGATATGCTTGATTATAGAGTTTAACGCGCCGACGCTGCACAGGCGATGAGGGGTGGCGTAGTGCAGGCCTCCGGATTACTTTTGATCCCCTTGGGATATTTGACGTGCACCGAAATCTCGAACACATGGCCGTTCTCGCTTTTTCACCTCGACCACAAAAGCGGTCGCCGCGGCCGGGAATCAAACCCGCGTCCTTGGGCTCAGCAGCACAACGCCATAGCCACTGAGCCACCGCGGCGGGTGACGAAAAAGAGATGCAAATGATACTAAGATCCGGAACATCACGAGGAGTCATAACGGCGGTTTCTAGAGTGTATTGTATTCAAGTCCTTTGCCACCTCAGATCTTCGTGTATATTCAAGCTTGAAAAACGACTATCCCAGAGTCACCTAGCGTGGACTACTACGTCAACAAATGAGGCAATGATGAAATTGACTGGTTTACTAATAAACGAATTGATTAAACTATCGAGTGGTTGATCTGCTAGCTTCTTTCTTAAATTAGGCCTACTTCGAGCAATAAGGGTGCCAGGCGCGTAATGAAAAGACCGCTCTTACCAAGTACCACTGGAAGGGGAAGTAAGGGTCCGTGGGTTCCCGTTGCAGCCGCAAGTTTTCTGGCCCGAGCTTGAGCTCCGTGTAGCCGCGCTTGACCCGCTTGAAGCCCGTTTGCTGAATCGCTGCTTCCACCTGGGCAGAATAAGAACATACGAAAGGGATCAAGTTCCGGTTGATTCCGGTCGCACTTGGTAACAACGCGCGAAAACATCCCGGCGCAGTCGTAGTGTGCTTGTTCCATTACCGCCCCCCCTTTTTTTTCTTTTGTAAACCTCCACACACAATCTTATTAAAGGCGTCGCATTCTCTGACAAGTACTCCCACAGCCGGACCATGCGACGAACACCCTGCATTTCCACAAAAATGCAGATTTGCCAGCAGTTCCGCATACGCAATCGTTATGGCAGCGTAAATGGAGATAATTGGTCGGACGAAGTTTGAAAAAAAAATAAATACATAAAAATAGCATTTTTTGAATAAATATGACCTCACGATAAAAAAAAATATGCGTCTTCTACCTCTCTCCCCAAAAACCGAAGAATAAACAAAAATGTCTGCAACGAACGTTGCAAATATGAATAAAAAGTGGCCTAAGCAGAACAACTCTGCAGTACGCCTTGCATCTTCGAAAAATAAAAACATAATTAGCGAAGTAAAGGCACTACGTCGATATAATGTTAAAAATTTACATCATGTGGCAAAATAAACAAAGGAAAAATTAAAAGGAATAAAATACCACTACATCTTTCGCTACTCATAGACATGTTTGGCTGCGGAGAACTCGCACTCTACACAGGCGGTGTAAGAATGCTACGCATTAGTAGACAAATCTTTAAATTTATGCTGATTTTTATAGGCGTAGTTCTTGCTAGCTACATTTTTTGCGAGTATAAACATCACACCGAAGTGGGTATGCATGTTCCTGTGATTTTATCGAAGGTTTTTTAGAGCCTTTCATCTGCTCGGACATTCTTGCCCCTCTAAAGCGTGCTCTGCCTCGCACTGACCATTTGAGCGGGGAAGTTACCCTGCGTGGCATTGTTCAGTCGAATGGAAAATTACAGAATCATGGCGCGTCCTATTTATATTGTTCCCCCATACCAAGGTTCAGTGACCTGTGACGTTCCATCTATTTCAAGTGATGTGTGGAATAAACAAAAATGGAGGAAGCTCACACTAACGTCTAAGACTTGAAGGTAGCGGGGCTGTACGCAACCTTCACGACCATCACGAAGGTTTAAGTCCACGATTGCAGCCGATTTGCTTCTTCTTCTCTGCCGCAACGACCTTTGCTCATTTTTTGGAAGTGATACTTAAGTTATGGGGCATCACCTTGGAGGGACGTACGCTATAACGTGTCTTTCTCGTTCCGAGCAGGTGTTACCACGACTACGGCAAACGCTGGAGTCTTTCTCGTTCCGAGCAAGTTTTACCACGATTGCGGGGAACTCTGGAGTTTTTTTTTTCTGGCAAATCTTAGTCAATCATTTCAAGGGGGTATGCTTGGCTTAATAAACGTGCGCCGGGGACGCTGGGCGGTCGCCGCGAGGCAGCCACACACGAGAGCTCGGCATTTTCTCGGATTTGTCAGTAAGTGTGAGTGTGTGTTAGTAAGCACCAAAGTCACTAATTATGGTGCGTGTCGGGAAAACACAGGGTACGATGCAGAAACTCGTGTTCAGTACGCCTAAGAAGTTATGCAAAACGGGCAGCGCATTTGTGGGTGATCACATTCATTATTTGATTCCTTTGAAGGTCAGTTGGCCGCCTGTTACACTGTGGACGAATTCACTCCGCCAGTATGCGTGGCCGCAGATGAAAAATTAGTCTACTGAATGCAGATGCTAGAGACAGTTGGGGTGAACCCAGCCAGTCACCACGCAATATTTTTATTGTATCCTGTAATAGCGTTAAGTTAGGTTAAAATTGTTGACATGTATACCAAAACAACATAAAAGGTGTCGGTGAACGGAGGTAAAGGTAGCCAATGTAAAGTCATAATGCGCAATGACACTTTCTCAGAGTATTTCTGATAGAGGCTAAAAGCTAAAACGCCCGTGTGTCTAGATTTAGGCGCGCGGTAAAGATTCCCCAGGTGGTCAAAATTAATCCGCAGCCCTCCTTTACGGTGCGCATCATAGCCTAGGGGTAGCGTCGGCGCGTTAAACCCCACAGTCAATCGATCTGGGGTACTGAAGTGTATAAACAAAGTTCCAAATTGAAAGTTTCCTGTAAGAGAATACTAACCAGTCAATTATAGTTTTCATTAGTTGTAGTACTTGTTAAAGTTGAAAGTGCCTTGACATTGGCAGGCAGGGTATGAAATAAAACGTGGTAGTGGCAGCATACAGGCACAGTAACTGAAAATGCGTAATAGGTTAGTGCTAGTTATCATCAATTAAACGTATAAATGGTGAAACGCGAGGAAACGTGGTACGAAGTAAGATGTCTCACAGATGCGAGTACGGGACAGTGAATGATTAAATCGCATGGTAGCATGACTATTTATAACACCTAAAAGCGATGCCACAAACGCGAATTGAGAGTGAAATGAAATGTCTCACTGTGGGTAGATCCATGTAGTTCACTGAAATATACAAGAGCGGTGACTTATAGTTGATAGCAATTGAGCATGAGAAGGAGGCTATTGTGCAAACGCGGCATGAAATTGTAGATCGCGTAAGATAATTGTCACTAGTTGAGAACTGGTGTAAATAGAAGATAAGGTCCCATGTTTTGCAGCACAATCAATCCCCCCGTTCCCGAGAAATGTTGCGTATTTGTACCCAATTGTGCAGGACTAATCTGGTCTATTTTCACCTTAATAAAATGTAAAAAAATATATTTAACAATTTTTACAACGTGTGTCGGTCATATCGCCCCATCGAATGGTAAACTCTTCGCTAAAGTTGCGCTGAAAACACTGCCCAATTTCACGAGAAGGAATGGCGGTTCATCGTCGTAATCATCACACCTCAGCCAGAATCCTCAACGTCGCCGTCATAATACATTCAGACGGTATTGCAGCGCGTTCTTCAGTAAATACCAAAAGGCAAGGTAAAATACGAATAAACCACTCTTTCTCAGGAAGCAAAAGCTGGTGGAATAACAGCGCACTCTTTTCACTACTACTATTTCCCCATACCGCAGACCAACACTTGGTGCAAACTACTGCGCACCTCTATTACAAAGAAGAAAACTCCACAGTCGGGCCTTTATGAAAACTACATGCCGAATATATCAAAGTGCGGCGCATGGGTGGTTTACTAGAACGATATCCCTTTCGTTCCGCTATTCGCTTTTCATCATCGGCCGACCATACGTCTGTCGCATGCATTGTCGAACTGCTTGCAAAGAAAAACTCAATGTAGTGGTACTATGTATTGCCTTTTGGTGGTTCGCTGTGTTTAACGTACTGGGTTAGGACGTGATATGTCGATAAAACTTTTTTTTTGCTTTACGATTGCAGAAGTGGGGTCGATGTAGCACTCCCACTGTCTAATTCATGGCATAAAGCACCGCAAAAGAAGGTGTGGCCACTGACCGCGACAAACAGTACTAGGAGGTCTACATAATTTTGCGTTTCAAAATGTACATTTTTTAAGGATATCCAATATTTCTGTTCTTGTTCTGCAGTTGTTAGAGTGGTTATTAAGTTTTTATTGCTGAAAATGGACGGACGACGACCAATACCTCCAATGCGATCACTTCTTACTGAGAAAAACGGAGAAGAAAACGGGAGAAAGAAGGGAAAGAGGAAAGAAAAACGAAAAAAAGAAAGGAAGAAAGAGTGAGAGAAAGAAATAGACAGAAAGTTAAAGGAAGAAGGAAGGAAAAAAGAAGTAATAAAAGGAAAAGAAGGAGAGATAGAAAGAAATACGGAAAGAAAGAAGTAAAGATTAAAAGGAATAAAGTGAGAGAGAGACAAAGATAGAAATATTGTCAGAAAGAACAAAAAAAGGGAACAAAAGTAAAGAATAGAAGAAAAAGCGAGAGAGCAAGGAAGAAACACCGAAGGAAAAAAGAACAAAATAAAGTGTGAGAAAGCGATAAAGAAAAAGATAGAAAGACAGAAAAAGAAAGTAGAAATCAAAGAAGAAAACAGAGAGACAGAGAGAGAGAGAGAGAGAGAGAGAGAGAGAGAATTCACATGAAGGCCGGAGAACTTTATTATTTGGTTCAATTATATCATGGCTGCCTAATATAAGGACTGGATACGCACATCTTGAAGGCCTCATAAAAAAAACCCAGTTTAGGTTAAGAAGCAACAACCCGCGCTTTCATATCGCAGCTTTTTCAAAGGCGGTGAGCTCAACAAAAGCACCGCTACCCTTTTTGCAGAGCTGGCGAATTCAGACCGACACGTTTGATGAAGAATAATGTAACACACGCTGTATTTTCGCTTGGCAACAGCAATCTTTCTCTGGCGGGAGGCACTAGGCCGGGTTCTGAAACACCTATCGGATACCTTTAAAGACTCATGGGAGTCGCGAAAAAAAAAAAGAATGAAGGAAACCAAAGGTGTTGCAAATATACTAGCGCCGTAGTAGAACCTCCAGTATTACGTTCCCGCTCGAAGCGAACGAAATTGTCTTTGGCATGACTGTACCGGCTCCCGTGATACCGGATAGCTTCGAGTTGATGCATCCAACACCGACAGGACGTTTCGTAAGATTCACGCCTGATATACTGAGCTGAAGAGATAGGTGTTTCAATTCCGCTCTTCTAGGAACTTTCAAAGTCTCACCCGGCAACGCGTTCGCTGGCATCAGATTCGTTCAAGATTTTGTTTGTTAGCTTCTGAAAAACGTGCACAGACCAAGAGATTTCTCGTGGGTAAAATACGAAGTGTCGCAATATGAATATCAAAGACAAATTACGTCATCCCTCCATAGACAACGCCGAGGCGCACTGCTAGTCTTCGGTGCCCCTACTGTGGCAGCAACAATACACCGAACCTCTTACACCTCATCTGGGCTTGTTCGGCTTACTCAACTGATCGCGACCAGTTTCTTACAATGCAAGTACACCCGGCGACATCCGAAGAACACGTGCAACATGTCAGAAACAACCCCCAAATGTTGCAGCAAATTACAGAATTCGGTCTAAAAGCAGGTTTCTATAAAGTAATATGATGGCGGATCGTCACCCCCCCCCCCCCCTTAGACACACCCTCTGTGGCTCCCGAACGGCTCCTTTTGGATACCCTGATGATCGTCGTATTAGGGAGTACTCACCACTACTTCAACTGTGCATACGGTAATTCTATGGGCGTAAACGGACATAACGTTCTAAGGGAACGTTCACAGTTCAGGGAAAAAATTCATATGAACCACCTTCCCCTACACTTTTTCCCATGTCCCACAACAGGGTTTATAGGCCTCCTAAAAAAGTCATCCATTCCATTTGATTACATGTGAAATAAAGGGGAAAGATATTCTCTAACGCAAACGCGTTCCTATCATCGCCATCATAACCACAACCACCATGATCATCGTCATTTCTGAGTCCACTGCAGAACGAAGGCTTCTCCTATAACGCATGCATATTTGAATAGCGTGAGAACATGCATACGAAAGTATGCATATCAAAACGCGGACGGGGCATGTTCTTGTCGCTGGAGCCTTTACCGTCCGCATCCTTCTCCTTCGCACGAGTCGTATTTCCACGTTAAGAAAATGTGCATACGTTATCCCAGTTCCAACTTCCCAAACTTTCCGCTCTAATTAAAAAAGCTGACATGTTCCTCTAGTCGCCCCTATACAGCGCTGTCCGAGTCCATCCATGCCTTCATATACAGTCATGTCTCCTTAATATGGTCCCAGTTTATACGGACACCCCGCAATATGGACGAAGTTTTCGGCGACCGGTCTTTCGCCATGTAATTCTGCCTCGCTAATATGGAAACCCGAAGTCTGGACTATGGACAGCCATTTTGGGGACGAAACGGCTGAATATGGGCATTTTTGTCGCGTTATTACGGACACGAGTCCACAGATAAAAAATTAAAAAAATGACTGGTGTCACCCAGAGGCCCCAGCAAGTACCACGAATACACTGTTGGCTAAAGCAGACAAAGCAAAAGCGTGCAATTATCTCTGAATGCTCTTCCCTCCAACCATCTCGGGACGCTGTTCCATTCAGTCCCATCGAATTAGATCTGGAAAATTCGTGATCAGCGAACAGCACTCTAGTGTAGTGACGAAAGGGTGACACCCTTTTCCTATCAAACAAGATTGCCCTGTGCGGTATACGCCGGAAACAGCAAATCCTGAGGCTCAGGACAAGATAATGGGACGATTATAGTTCGTGCCAATATACGATGCGCACAAAAGGTAAGGCTGTGCGCTTCTCTGGTCAGTTCGACGGAGGCAATGGCTGCCGTTTAGCGTAAACGGACACAGTTTTCCGGTCGGCATAAAAAACAAATATATGCCATTTCAATACTGACACGCCTTCAGCATGTGTTCCTTAATGTTCGTGTATTTGACCTTGATTCGTTATTATGGACAACTCACATTACCGACGATTTTACTAGGGAACGGAGGCGTCCATATTAACGAGACATGAGTGTATTATTTCGTCCTTCCATCGGTCTTCCCCTTTAGTCCCGTCTCTCGTTGAGTGGACCGGCTGAGAGGTATAACAGGTATACACGTGCGGAAAAAAGGAGTTACGAAACTAGTTTCTAGTTTGTTTTTTTATTGGTTTTCGGAATGAAGTTTTAATTTAAGATACTCGCCGGGAAAGCTGGAAAGCAAAAACAATGAACCCACTTTTTTAGAGATATCTGAACAGAGCATTCGGCGCATATCAAATGCTTCAAACGTTTCTCACGTTCCTCTAACGAAGACCGTGAATCGTAAGAAAGAAACAGTTCTTTTCTTATTTTCCTATCCCGCCAAGTGATCGATTTTTTTTTCCGGTAGAAGTGGCTATGGAGCGGGTATAGTGGAACGCACGACGAATGGAAACGATAAATGTTTCAGCAGGAGTCGGCTGTTTAAATGCTATGGCATTTCATGGAGCCATGTATACATATTACAAGTTTCGCTTATTGAAAACAACTGCCTCGTTCGAATAACAATTAATGTCAACTTTAACGCAAATTTCCCTCAATTAACTTGGGTAATAAAGGGGCCGTGAAGACAAAAATACAAGTTTGTTTTATTCGAAAGTTTTCGTGTTTTATAGTGCCCCCCAGCGCTTGTCCGGATGCAAACAATGTTTTATTCACTGAGACATTGATAAATTTAAGTTAAAATTTTGATTTCTCCCGCTTAATCGTGTGTTTTCGTAGTCTGCAATGACATCACAGGAACCTACCACTCTGCCGCCGATTGCGAACCCTTGTTTACCGTTAGTGAACCCAGATGGCGCTACCATACCATGGCAAGCCGTTTTCCGGTTTTAATTTGTTTTTGACCGTATTTGAACCTGGCCTAATTGTTTATGTTCAGGGAGAAAATAATCGTTTCGTGAAGCACAGCGACCGCACGACAAATATGGTCACGTAAGACACGGTTGCTTGCGTCGATCGGCCAGTGTGATGTGAGACTACCCCGAAGCACCTCGAACCTGTGCAGCTAAACCAAGCATAGTGCGCGCAGTACCAACAGCAGTACGCATCGGTACTTTTATGTTTACGTGTGCTTTCGTAACTTCCACTGTTTGTCCCACCATTCTTACTGCTTTAAAAAGAATATGCGCTAAATTTAAGCGCAACTATCTCGTTCGGCAAGCTTGCAAGCCCTACCTAATTTGCTTTTGCTTTTGCAGGCCTGCGCCAATCGCACCGCTGGCTGGTATGACATCATAGGTTCTGTTGCGGGAAATGAGCGAGTGGGTCGCATGACCATGCCATTTTTTTCCTAATTATGTAGCTTATATGATCGAAGTTTACGTTAAAAGTGGTCTCAGTAGGATTCTAACCAGGCAATCTTTTGAATGAATCAAACTTGTGTTTTGTCTTCATGGCCCCTTAAAGGAGCCATGAAGAGAAAATACAACTTCGTTTAATTTGAAAGAACTAGGATTCAGTATCTCACTCAGCTCCATTACAGCCACAAAAGATGTTTTTTTAATAGAAAATAAGCAAGAAGTATTTAAAAACTTTCAAATTTTGCGCCACAGTGACGTGTTATGAGCAAGAATGACGTCATACGGGCCAACAATAAAACATAATTTTCAGTGAGTTAACTGCACGTTAACATTCAAGTGATGCGGTCAAATGGAACTAGAAGTCTCATTACAGACGTCCAGTCATGTGTCGGCGCGACAGGCCAGTTAGGCGGCCGCCAATCGCACAAACAAGGTTCCGTGACGTCATAGAAAAGTTGTGGGAAATTGGCTAGGGGGTCGCGACTGCTTCACGCGTTTTCTTTAATATCTCCGTTATTTGTTCGAAGACTGCGATGATATTGGTATCATTGTTATCGGGACTAAGCAGTCTTTCTAATAAACCCAACTTGTATTTTGTCTTCATGGCTCCTTTAAAGGAAAATTGACCAAACAGCGGCGGCTCGCCGGGCACTTTGTTGCCTTAATCATAATGAAACTTCATAACGTGTCAGCAACATAGCCCAAATGCGCGTGATCAACTCGACAGCGAATCTTGAAAACACCACGCAGTACCTGCGCTTTCCCATTCTCACAAAGAGAATTAAGTGTAGTTGACATTTTTCTATTCTATTTATCACCCGCATCTGTAATTCAGAGTTCACTTTTTCACAGAACTCCACCTCGTACAATATCTACGGTCACTGCTACAAAATTTCAACAAACGTTTTGCGAATGTTACTATTGACCGACAGAACTGGCTGCGGAAGTCAACACAAATGACGTTCGCACACACAACAACCGTCTCACATAGAAAGATCTGGGATAGATTTTAATAAAAATCGTCAATTTTGGCTATTACTTCAAGACGAAGTTTTTACAAAGACTAGATTATACGAGAAGAAAACCACAAGAAAATGTACATGGCCCTTTAGTTTTTTACAAATGATATGAAATTTTTTTTACACCACCTGAAATCATCAGCATAGGGGGTGGTCAGAAATACATCGCCAAAATACCTCTTGGCCCTCTTGGAAAATTTCTTTTTTAGGAAATGTCCTGAATTAAGGGGTTCGGGTTGAGGGCGGACGTGTGTGTTGTGCTCCCACCTTGTTTTTTCCCCCGTTTGAATTCCTTCCTTCCTTCCTTCCTTCCTTCCTTCCTTCCTTCCTTCCTTCCTTCCTTCCTTCCTTCCTTCCTTCCTTCCTTCCTTCCTTCCTTCCTTCCTTCCTTCCTTCCTTCCTTCCTTCCTTCCTTCCTTCCTTCCTTCCTTCCTTCCTTCCTTCCTTCCTTCCTTCCTTCCTTCCTTCCTTCCTTCCTTCCTTCCTTCCTTCCTTCCTTCCTTCCTTCCTTCCTTCCTTCCTTCATTCATTCATTCATTCATTCATTCATTCATTCATTCATTCATTTATTGTCATACATTCGCCGCATGAAAGAACCCAATGGCTCCGAGTGTCTGCCGCGTAGAAAATTCTGTACAAAAACACCAGCTATAAATGATTTTCGTCGTTCGGAACCCTTTGCCTAAAAAGAAAAAGAAAACGCACGAAAGAGAAATTTAGGATAATTGATTCCGCCACCACGTAGCCCTGAACGAAGGCGTCGACAGTGTGCCTACATGTTAGTTAAGGACCTGACTCCTGGCTAGCAAACGAGAAGCAGTAAAAAAATTAAAACTTGTGATCGAACATGTCCGGTTTATTATTTTAAAACCTTCATCAGTCACTACGGGCGTTACTCGCGCCGAGTGGGGCGAAATTGTCCGCGCCCAGGGCAGACAAAAAGTTAATTTACCCTGCATTAGGCTACACATGTCACGGCTTTCTTTAGATATAAAAAAAAGTCTTGCTTTTCTGTGTCTTCTCTCTTTCACCACCGCCCCCGCAACGCATATAATTTCTCTCTTTGGAGTAGGCCTTTTCAAGAAGCGCAACGCCCAGTGGATGTAAAAAAGGTAGCAGCAAAAACAAATTAAAAAAAAATGACAAAAAATCCTGAGGTAATGAAGGAGAAAAAAAATTGGATTACAGAGACCATACGCTTCCTGACTGCGAGGATGTTGGCCGGAGGTTGCGAAAAAAAGAACGGGATAAAAGGGACAGCGTAGCACAAATCTTGCCTAATGAACCCTCCGAACGCGAAATTTTGCTTCTTCTGTCGGCGGGCTTCTTTGCAGGACAGCCGTGCTAGGCAGGGGAGCCGTGAAGCGGCGGGGGTTTGCTTGTAATGAAGGGAGATGGGTGGGGAGTTGGGTGACGTGGGGCGTGTAGATTAATCAAGCGTGCTTCGTCGAGCGTAAGACCAGGGGAGCAGCGGGATTGGAAAGGATGCGCCGTCGACACCAGTAGATGGGCGGGAGCGTCTCTCCTCTGCCAATTTCTGCCGCCGCATCCGGATGGGAGAGGAAAGGATGCCTTTTTGTGTTCCATCCCAACCCCTGGGATGCTTCTTTTGCGGGGATTCTGTTTTTGCGGGAACGACTTTTAGAGAAACGGCTTGTCAGGTAAACGTAGGGGATTAAGGCAAAGCTCGGCGCTCTCGTCGGCGGCTTCTGTCGGGTTTTAACTGGATTTTAAGAGATCAACACATCGGTTCGACCGGGAGTGGCCCGGTTGGCAACGGTCGGGCCATACCTGTCTCGCTCTCCTATCTAATGGGTCAGGGTTATTCTGTGAGAGGAGCTGATTCCAGTGGCTCAGCTTCACGATTTAAAGTGTTTTTGGAAACGATAGTGCTTTTTTTAGCTAACAAAACGCGATAATTTTAGCCTGTCATAATTGACAAAACACAGCAGAAATTGCAGAACTCAGAAATTCAGACTGTAGTGCAGGCGGCACTTGAATGACAGCTTACGTCGGCACGATTAGCTGTGGGAAGAGGACAATTAGAAAATTCTGTACATCGAGGTGGATAATTAGGCAAATTCGAAATCGGCAAAGTGCAATCAGTGGAAACGGGGGAGTTGGGAGCTAATGATCTTCGTTCGATCTGCTGTACGCACAAACTTGCGCCACCTAGCATGCTGGCTAAGGATGATTAGAACCGCTACAATTGTCTAACTATAAGAGTATGCTAAGTCCAAGGACGCGGGTTCGGTTCCTGGCCGCGGCGGCCGCTTTCTTGATGGAAGCGAAAAGCAAAACCGCCTGTGTGTTCGAGATTTAGGCGCACGTTAAAGATCCCCAGGTGGTCAAAATTAATCCGGAGCTCTCCAATGCGGCGCACCTCTTCGCCTAGCGTCGGCAAGTTAAGCCACACAATCAATCAATCAATCAATCAATCAATCAATCAATCAATCAATCAATCAATCAATCAATCAATCAATCAATCAATCAATCAATCAATCAATCAATCAATCAATCAATCAATCAATCAATCAATCAATCAATCAATCAATCAATCAATCAATCAATCAATCAATCAATCAATCACTAGAAGAGTCTAGCAATGCTAAGCTGGACGCTAGCTGGTACTCATTTGGACTGTGCACATTTTGTGTGAACATAACAGTTGATTGTTTGTGTTCGTCTTGTGAATGTTCCTTGTGTTCTTCTTTGCCGTATGCAACCAATCAGAGCAGCCGAAATTAACTAGACAAGCCGCAGCGACTGGACGCCACCAAGCTGTGAATGGTTGAAACCACTATACGCAACTGCATAAATAAGTCATATGATACACTTAGCGCAAAATGAAAATGACTGGATATGATCACTCCTACATCTCCGATTCCACAAACAAATTTTGCTCTCGATGCATTTTCTGCACACAAAAACAGAGGCAAAAGATGGAGTAACAAACATAGACAACCCGCGAGGTAAGCTGTAGATCCGCGAGAAGGGTTGAGTCTTTAGAACAAGAATAATAAGCGACTGTATTGAAAAGGTAGAATCCTGTTCGTTAGAGGTGCCGGTTACATTGGCTGTACGAACAAAAACAAAACATAATTTCAATTGAATCAGTTATTGCTTGGTTGCTAAATAAGGAAGCACACAACTTTACCCCTTTTTATGGGTACAGAATGATCGGTGGTATGAATGAATGAATGGATGAAGGAAGGAAGGAAGGAAGGAAGGAAGGAAGGAAGGAAGATGGACCAAAGAAAATAAATAAATAACTCCGCAAGGTGGTGGAAAAAAGAAAGGGAAGGAACAAAGAAAGAATGAAAGAAAGAAAAAAATAAGGAAGGAAGGCAAAGAAAGGTTGAAACGTTAACTAGGCTATAGCCTAATTGGTACCGTGCACTTGGGAAAAGGAAAAATGGGCAGCCGTTTGCCGGATGAATTCTCCAGGAATAAAGGTGATGCTTCCTGTCAAGGCCTAAACAGACACTCACAATCGCCTCAAGGACAGAAAATGTTTCGCAAAAACATCCCTTATAGCAGGAGATGTTCTGGCAGGCACAGAACAAGATTTATAGAGACAAAAAAAATCGATTGCGTTGAAAAAAGCGGATATCACAAGGAAAGTGTAAAAACATACCTTGCTGTGAATTCGACATTGAATGAATGACAATGATAATGCTCACCAAAAAAAAAAACAACAAACACACAAACAGGCAAGCAAGCAAAGAAACAGATACAAACAAACATTTTCCATGGTAGCAATTTGTTTGACGGTATAGGGAAGTACTCCCCACTTGTGATTACCCCAACGATATGTCACAAAGACGCTCGCTGCAGGTAAGTCGGAGGCAGTGAAAAAAAAAAAAAAAAAAACAGAAGGAAAATACGGTACTTTGCGTCTCCCGTAAAATACGGTTTTTGCAAAGTATGGGGACGCCTTGCAATCTGTCACAAAAAGAAAGAGAATTAACTGCGGTTCCCAGAAGCGCTCTTGCTACCTCCATGGTTTAGAACGGTCCCATAAAATAGGACCACATTGAAAAAAAAAAAAAAAAAAAACCGGAACAACAAGTACCGTTAAACCCCACCATAAACAGGGCCGAGAAAAATGAAGGCGTGTTTCAGAACCACCATCACAACTGCCTCTCACAGTTTCTCTTTCCTTGGCTTTGAACTATGAGTTAGGCTCTCCAGTGCAATAATTTTAAAGGGCTTCTAATAAAACTCGCCGTTATTTTCGCAAAATGTTCAGCAAAAGTTAAAAGAAATGGAGAGAAGAAGAAACGGACAGGTCATATTTCACCGGTGACGTTGTCATTATGTTAAGCGGTGGGTACGTGCTCAGGCTTCTGCCGTTATTCGAGCATAATCACATTGCAGAAGCGCAGCAGGACGGGGCGTAATCCATGAGCTTCGCATAAGAGCCCTTGCGTAAAAGCGACAATGTACGGGTAGCGAGCACGTTACGGCCGCTTCTTATGCTCGCCTTCACTTTTCTCGCTTCCTGTCATTCGAGGCGATTTTCTTTAACGTCAACCGTCTTATTTTCAGCGCGAATATGCCGGCCGTCGCGGGACGAAAATTGCTGCTCGAGAATGAAGACCTGTCTCAGTAACATGTACGGGCTACCATTAAAGCGGTTTATTCGGGCGAAAGCATAGGTGGCTGATGGCGCGGAAAAATGACGTCGGCGAAACAAAAAATCTCTATTGGCTGCGAACGCGGGCGTGCGCCAGCCTGACGTCCCCATTGGCTGATACACGTCATGTGGCTCCAAGCACCAATGACGTCATTGGCTGCGTATGCAGATATGGGTCGGCCTGATGTCCCTATTGGTTGGTGCGAGTCATGCGACTCCATAGCAACGACGTACGCGTTGCTACGGCGCCAGCATGAGCTGCTAGTAGCGCAGAGAGAGGCGGGAAAGCGGGGGTCAGCTTAGGCCTAACGTTGGTCACAATGACGTCATCGTTTTTAAGGAACCGGCTGAACTGCTGGCGGCACAGTGAAAGAGCCGGGAGGGGGCGTGATATGCGTTGGGATAACATGAGGTCCGAAATGGCCTCCCGCTGTATTTTGACAAACGCTTTTCCTAAACATTAATGAAACATCTTCGTATCTGAGCAACATGGCCGGAATGTGTGTGGTCAAGTCGCAAACGTATCTAAAAAAACGCGGCCCTCCACACATCTGCTTTCGCATCCTCACGCGTAGACAGACAGGTTGCCAAAGTGGGCCGTTCTGACTATCAGGACTACCTAAAAATCTACAAACATTTTGCCTAAAGTAGAGCTGATTGGTTGAAAAACTTCATGAGGAACTGTAAACGGTTCGTAGTGAAGGAAAAAAAAACGGTATTTATCGTCGACACAATGCTCAAACATCAGAGAACAGGAAAGTACTATTTTCAAAACAGCAGAATGCCCAAAATTGATATTTCCTGGCCAAGTGTGAGGTGCGATCTAGTGCACAATTCTCTTTGAGTCTGCAGAAAAGTAGACTTCACGTTAACCACGCTAACGTTAACAACATTAACGTTAACGTTCACGTTAACCTGCGTACCACACGAGGTTACCGGCACCCACTCCAGTACCTTAGTAGTCGTCGCCGGGATGTATTGGCGTCTTTTTCGCATTCTCCTTTTCGCGGGGGCTTCGGATCTGCAGTTCGGCGGCCACGCCCCCGGCAAACTGTAGAGCCATTCCTGTCGAGGCGCCACTCCCCGGACGCGTCCTTTCGTGTCGTGTACGACACAGAAGTGAAAGCAAGTAGCGCCATCTACCGGTCCGCTTTGAACTCTAGCGACATTCTTTTCCCGATCGCTAACCAGGATCCGCTACTTCAGAGAGAGAATAGATAGACAGACAAAAAAAAGTAGGAGAGAAGTGGAAGAGGAAGAGGAAGGAGAATGGGTGGTAGATTAGAGAATGCGAGGAAAGAAAAGGTACAAGGGGAGAGGGATGTGAGGGTAAAGGGGACGGGAAGAGACGGGAGGTGCAGCAAGGGGAAGAGGGAATCAAAATAGGAGAGAGAAGCCAGAGCTAGAAATACGGAGAGAGAAGGAGAGAAGTGGAATGAATGGGGGAGGGGAATTAGAGGGGGAGCGGGGAGGAAGAGGGGATGACCGAGAGAGGGGAAGAAAGGTGAGGAATGGAAGGTACGATTTACTCAGGGGAAATAAAATCGGGAGAAGGAGGGGAGAACATCAGAGGGAAGGGGAATGGGATGATTGAGAGTGGAGGGGAAGAGCGCGAAGATTAAAAGTGGAAAAGGGGAGAACCAGCTAGAAAGCAGGGGCGGGGCAAGCGCTATTGTCTTTTGACGTCATTCTCAGGGAAGCAAGTGGACAGCCTGTCATTTTTTTGCCCCCCCTTTATATTCCTCGAAACCTTGTACAGTTACGAATGCGAATTCACCTAGGCTGACTTGAATAAACAGATCCCATTTCGATGTCTCATCCTTCTTCGCTATCCTAGTTTTACTTTCCTCTATTTAAATAAGCCAGGACTCTCAGTTTGTTCTCTGGGCTAAATATGGAACCACGTGAAAGAGACGCACGCTCGATCATGTTAGCTTTCCGGGAAGACGGCCTCGACGTTCTCTATGCCACAATTGCGAAAGCATTCCTCGAAATTTATCGGACCGGGTCCGACTACGGTCGTTGACACACATTGGGGCTCACGCCGAACGCGGCTTAGTAAGACGACGTCGTAGAAAAAGGGATTAAAAATTCACGCATCTCCACTAAGTGAATCATGACGAGTGGGCGAAGCACTGGGGATTGTTCTTACCGTAAATCATCCGGGCCATTGCCCACTTGCGCATGTAAATGTGTTACAACGCGTGTGTTCAGTTTATACAATTCCAATCCAATCCAATCCGATACAATTCAATTTAATCCAATCCAATCCAAGATATTTCAATCTAATTCAAATCCAATCCAATCTGATCCAATCCAATCCAATCCAATTCAATCCAATGCTCCTGCATCCCAATCGTGCATCCCTCTCTGTAACGGCGACGATGGTTGAACGCGAAGCTTTCTTGTGATAAATTCCTTCAGAGTTTGGACTTCGACTGGCAGACGGTTTGGGCTTCGACTCGTTGAGCTTTGACTTTGGCTCGCACGCAGTCCGGACTTTTGAGTGCAGCGGCTTTGACTTTGACTCTTCTACGTTTTGTTTCGCACGACGAAAGCTCCGCGTTCAACCATCGTCGTCGCCAGACGGAGGGGTGCATGATTTTTCTGTCTAATTTTGCACCTCCATGCACCCCTCTTCAGGTACAAACTGCTTCGACTGTGTCGGGATGGCGCAATCGGATAGACGTCGGCTTCTAAGGAAAAGGACCCATGTTCGATTCCGACCAAGGGGGGCGTTTTAATTCTTATTCACTTCACCCACGATCATCATCATCATCACCACCACCATCACCAGTACCATCACCACCATCACAACTACCATCACCATCACCATCATCACCATAACCATCATCATCATCATAACCATTATTACCACAACAGTCATCACCATCATCACCACCACCACCACCATCATCATCATCATCAGATGAAGTTTGCTTTCCTGTAGTGCGTTTTGGCTGGACTACGGGCGACATCAGTGCGATATAAAAAGGCTCGCTTCAAAATAACGGCTGTTAGGGATGTTTATACCGTGAGCGAGAATAAGGAAAAAGGAAATATAAAGCTGCGCCCGGAAAAATAAAACTAGCAAAACTAAGAGGATAGTTCAATGTTGTGTTCCTTCCATACCGCAAATCTAATGCCATTTAAAGCGAGTGTCATCAGATATATAAATGATATTCGATTTGCCCCAGTGAGTCTACACAGCGAAGAAAAATGCCCTTTGATATTGCTGCGTGGAATTTATTAGAGAAATGAGCTGGCCAGACACTCGACTTGCAAAGGACGCAATCCCCCAAAGTGGGCATGTGCCATGGTTGTGCGGCAGCCTGGCTATCCGTCGAGGAAGAAGAAGACGCTCTGGTGGACTAGCGTGTGCACGGGCTGAAGGACCTAGCTGCCTGTCCGAATTTGCCTTCCTAATTATCTGCCAATAGAGACACATTCGTTTACTACTTGTGAATAAGCGTTTTCCTTGCTCCGCAACAATATGATAGCAGTGACGATTGGGAAACTCGCAGAATTGCAAAATAAAATTTTAAATGCGCCCATAAGTTGTGAACATGTTTTGCTTTTTTAAAACAAAACAAATCTTCTTTTGAAATGAAAAAGCTTAAGCTCTCTTTTATGTAACCTTCACATTACAAACCAAAACAAGCAAGTACCAAATCCATATTTCCGTAGTAGCAAACAAAGCGGAACTTCGCAAGCGCTGCGTTTACTTTTTCGATATAATAAAACAACACGCAGGAATAAATATTGATTTCCTGGTGGGTTTTAAACACAGTTCCTGCAGCTTATTATAAAACTCCCTTGTTTAGTGACGGGCCACTGCGGTCGAGGCTACTCATTCGGTTCGGAAGCTAATGCAAATGTGTTCTCCGAACTCATTTATTCACCAAATGCTGTTCACGTGAAGTCAGTTAAATCCCTCGTGTACCGCCCAACTAATGGAATTCACAGTTAATTCCATTTGCCTTAGATGTCATGATATTTTCCGTGTAACAGGGGTATATTACGATAAGGTACCGTATTTTCACGATTGTAACGCGTCCCCGATTGCAACGCGCTGGTAAATTTAATGAAGAAAATTCGAAAAAGTAATTTCACGCCCATTATACCTCGCCTATGTAAAACACATGACATCACATGCCTGGCAGCATACACTTTTTAAAGACGATAGTCTTTCTTGGGATACTTACACGCAGAAATTTTGGTCTGTCTGTCTGTCTGTCTGTCTGTCTGTCTGTCTGTTTGTCTGTCTGTCTGTCTGTCTGTCTGTCTGTCTGTCTGTCTGTCTGTCTGTCTGTCTGTCTGTCTGTCTGTCTGCCTGTTTGTCTGTCTGTCTGTCTGTCTGTTTGTCTGTCTGTCTGTGACTCGGTTCAACCACACGGACAAAGTGATACATAAACTGCGCAATAGTCATATACACCAACAGCCAAATCTACACGTCTAGGTCCGGTGTTAATGCTCATAATTGGCAACATTGTTAAACAAGAACAAGACATTACGCCAATATAAGGCAGAAAATCAATAGATGAGTGATATTGCGGATGCTTGCTTTTTGCGATACCAAATAAAATACTACATGAACTGCAGAAAACGGTCGCATGCTGTTGCCCGCGCTACCTGGCGGCATTTAAAAAAAAATCAAACGGCAACAACACGAAAGGTTCCACCTGATAGGTTCCGTGTTCCGCTTGGAACGCTCGTGGAGTAGGGCATCGTGGTTCAATAAACGTTGCAGTACGGTGCCTCAATTCATGCACGTCTCCGCCGTACGGCAGCGCTGGCATTGAGGCACCCGACTTGGAGCAGTGGAACGCGGTAAAATTAAATTGACTTGAGCAAACCTCTAGCGCGTTATCCTTGCAGGAACGAGACGGGAGAGGAACATCATGAGAGGTGAGCGGGAAAGAGAAAGGAGGCATTTAATATCCAAGGTCGCCAGTCGACTATCGTCTTTCGTCGACATTTGAAACTAAGGGAGCAGATACGCTGCCAGTTTTTTGGCACGTGAACTGCAGCAGCAAAAATACGTTGTGCTTTGTAAACTTGCATATCAGCTGGTGTTGGCTTTTGAACTAGTGTGGGGTACATCGAAAGTGTTTGCTATTTCAATCGCCTTAACGTCTGCCCATGAAAGAATGGGTACGCCAGAATGTACTCACGGGATGCGGACGGATTGTTTTGGATTGGATTGAGTTGGATTTAGGGAGGAGTTGGTGTCTCTGGCGATGCTTGTGGACGCTTTGAAGTCGACTTCCCTTTTGAGACCGATTGTAACGGGCACATACATGTGATGGTTGTTTTTGCGAAAAAAGGTGCGCATTAGCACCGTGGAAATACGGTACGTTCGCAAAAGAGCATTTCAGGGATTCATTGTCTCTTCTGCTGTCTTTCGTCTTTCTCATCCTGACTTCGCAGTCGTGTCGCTCTTGTTCAGCAGTGAAATTGCGCAGCGCGAGCCTGTTGTGACACGCTTCATGTTGCAATCACGGGATTGGAATCGTGTTCCGCTGTTAGGGTATGTTGCAGCCGCTACCAAAGAGTCCGCGAGGGGAGCTCCCGTTACAGTCTTTGTCCTCAGTTCTTGACACTCGCATGTCTTCTTATTCCTGTTTCTCCTTTCCCCATCATCCGGAGACCCAACGAAGAGAGTATGCTTTCAGGGGAATCGATTCCCCCATGAAGTGCTTCGCAACCGTCTGCCGAATCAGGCTTCATGCATACACACAAGAGAACCGCCTCGAATTTCTCTCTCTCTCTCTCTCTCACTCTGCTCTCTTTTTCTCAGCACCTCTTATTTCTCTCTCTCTTTCGTTGTGTTTTGCAGGGTACTGCCAACATCGGACACTTGCTTAGTCTTTAGACGGTAACTTGCAAGACGACAAAAGAAATTTAGAGCCCTTCCGCTACTGTTGTGATGGAAGACCACCGAAACTGTATAAGTGGATAACTATACTGAGCATGGTTACTTACTATGTTGATTGATTAAAAACACACACACACACACACACACACACATAACTTCCGTTGAATCGATTGTAAATTAATTATGATTTAATTTCTTTCGGGACAGTCTGGATAAAACAAGAGTTGTAACCGTTTTATGTAACCACGCTCCCTCCGTAAGCATCCGTGCATTGGCAGTAGGTGGGGATTCTGTAACATTTACAAATTCATTTTAAACTCCATAATTGTGAAACTTATATGTAACTCGGCGTTATGGTAGAGTCCTCCTACCAGCCAACTTCTGTATAACGTTTTAAAAGATACCTGTAGCAGACTAAGGGGTACAGAGCATTTTAGGCTAGCTCTGGGGCGAAAGCGTGCGATTCTTTGTCGGCGCTATTCGACAGACGCAGGTAATTTTGACCAGACTGTAGCGCAAGACGTATTTGCTGTTAACAAAAAAAAAGTCTTTCATTACGTTAATGGGGACTAGATTGGTCAGGCATGTTGCCTCCGTATCGGCAGAACAATAGAGAGTCTTAGCACGGCGGGCAGCGTACGCTACGCTAGCGGCGGCGGGTGCCACGACTGGACTGCGCATGCGGGCGTGCACGGCTCGAGGGGTAAGGGGGGGGGGGGGGATGATCGTCCCCAAAACGAGCGCACACATACTCATTCGTTCCGGAGACGTGCAGAACGTCTCCGGAACGAATGCGTGCATGCGCAGTCGAGTCGCGGTACCCGCCGCCGCTAGCGTAGCGTACGCCACCCGCCATGCTAAGACTCTGTACTACATGCGCGAACAGCAGTGTTCTTTTTTTATCCTTTGGATGTGAATGTCGCTATGCACAGGGTAATACATCCGCGACGACCGTTCGCTGGTGTTCAGAACAGGCGGCTTAAAATAATGAAACGTCTTCGTATCTCAGAAATACAGCCCGAATGTATGTGGTCAGATCACAAACAAATTTCGCAAACGTGACAGATAGAGAACAACCGCGCTATCGCCTACGCACACATAAAAGCAAACGTTGGTGTCCCCCACCATCCTCATTCTCATATATAGAAAAATAAAATTCGCAATTAGGTGCTGTTGGCATTGGCGTAATTAGTTTTTTGTGTAACATCACTCATCGAGCAGCAAAAAATCAAAGTCCATTTTTTAAAAGAAGGATTGTTAAAACGTGAGGCTTTCTCACATGCAACCGGAGTCAAAGGCAACCTGAGTCAAAGTCAAAGTCCAAAATCCAAACTACTTCGACCGAATCAGAATGGCGCATTCCACTTCCTGCCACTGCGGTGAACGGGCGTGTATTGATAAGCTCCGGCGGAGCGGTGATAGCGGCCCATGCTGGCCGCGGAAACTGAGTTGTGGGAAACGAAGATAAGGGTACCCGATTATTCTGCCTATACTGCCCACCGGACAAATCGTTTTGAATCCGCTACACTACCCTACCTCGGTCAGTCTTCGCGGGGTGACCATTATTGCCCTTGAGCGCTAGAGGTAAAACCAAACCCCGTTCCGCAAGCGCCCGGCACGGAGCCGCGGCCCAGCGGGGACAGACGAGCGAGGAGGAACAGGAGACGTGCGCGGGACGTGGCGGAGGAAGGCGAGGAGGCCGCCGCCGCAGCGATAAGCACCCGCGCCACGAAGGAAGGCTACGAGGTCACGTGCGCCGCAGAACCGCGTGCGATAGAGGAAGGCGAACATCCAGCTGTGGTACCTCGTACAGCGGCGAGGCCTAAAGAACGCCGTGAGGCGAAAAAGAGTAAAAACGCTATTTAGCGTACAGCTTCGCTACCTTCAAGTATTACGCATTAGTATGAGCTTCCTTCCTTCTTTTTTTGCATGCCGACATGAGAACAAGACCGTACCGCATAGAGGATTTCAGGGACGCTCTGGCTCAACTTGCTACGCTTCCCAAGGCCTTGGAGCCATACCAGATCAACCAAGTCTTGGCTGTTACCTTCAGTGCCCCAGACGCAACACAGATACAGCAGCCATGTACCTAAAAGTCAAAGGACGTCACTTCCGGGTGATTGACCCTCATAACCAGGAAGTTAAAGTTCAGCTACACTGGCCACTGCATGGTGTGGCAGACGAAGACATCCGGTCTACGTTGCGAAATCGACACCGGTGCGCCGTCCTACGCCGATACTGAAGACAAGGCCTGCGACGAAGCGGAGGACTCACGAGTCGACTGTCAGCCAACAACGAGGCCCCAAGGTTGGGCGGACGACAACGGTGTCTAGCAAAACCGACGACGTGAAAGGTAAGTATCAGGCTTCCGGGCTTTAGTTACTAATTCTAAAACGATTCCTCATCCGTTCCTGAGCGTAGCTACCGTAAATGGCCGAGGACTGTTCAGTAAAAGAAAGCAGAGCCCGCACGTACACCTGCCCAATTTTTATCAATATTGCCGCGAAATATGTATTGGTTTGTTTATTTATTGTTTGTTTTTACTGCCCGGCCACGCCCGGCTCTGTTATCTGTGTCCCAAGCGAAGCTCGTCTTCCATTCTTTCTTTTTATGCCGCACGGGCTATCTCCTTCAGATAAGCAGGTTGTTTCGTCTTAACGTCACTAGCCCAGAATATTCTTCTCTGATCTGGATGTTCTGGATGTAAATCGACCGTTCCAGAAACACTCGCGCCGAAAGATAAAAGCCTGCAGAGCAGACCCCGCGGCATTCGAATCGTCGATGCTCGCCTTCGCACGTCACTTTGTTGACTGCTGCTTCGCCGCCTGTGTATTCTTTGAGTTATTAGGGGAGCACAAGTTCGCTCCAATAAACTTGTTTTCCTTGAAGACAACTGTGTCGTCTTTGGCCACGTGACAATATCACGGGAGCGTCGACCGTTTTGTTGATACGAGCTGTATGACGGAGCGACACAGAAAACTCGGGTAGAGATGCCGCATGCGCACTAAGAACTACTCTTTCTTTTCTCTGTGCTTCTCTTCCTTTCTTTCCCTCTCTTTTTACTCTTTCTCTCTCCCTTTCTCTTCATGTTTTTTTCTCTCTCCATTTCGCTCTCGAGTTTCTAATTTAATTTCTGCTAAGGGGGGGGGGGGCGTTACTATTGTCCACATCAGCGAAAATCCGTGAGTTTGTCGCCTTGACGTAGCGCTTTATCTGACTAGCTGACGACGCACCGCCGACAACCTTTTCATAAACGCGGCGAAAGCCCGAACTGTAGAACATGTCGAGATAACACTACACGTTCGCACGCTCGACGTTGCTTCGCCAGGCTGTGGCGGTAACGGAAGCAGCGTTTTTTTACGGCGATCGTTAATAAGGAACGCATCCGCAGGGCGCAGTTCCCGGCGATTTTCTCATAAGAGATGAGTTTCGCGCCAGACGCGGGGGCGAAAATGGGTGCCGCGCAAACCCGTATTGCTCGTTAGCCCCGACAGTAAAAACAGATCCCCGTGTGGGAATAGCGATCTCGTCTGCCACCTCCTGCTAGTCTGGTAACGAGGCTTCATTTATTATCCAAAGCGGTATGCCGTATTTTCTTGCGGGATGAGGTGAATGAGACGATGGGCAAAAGGGCAAGTGTATTGCAGATAACAGCCTTCCCCAAATAGTGGCGTGGGTTATCACTACTACCGGGAACGTTCGTCACTATAATAGGAAAAAAATTGCGCTGTTTGCAAGCTTGCACCAGTGGCGCAAGGCTGGAGGAACAGTGGGGGTCGACCTAGATTCCCCTCCACAGATAGCCGATACCAGCAGAGAGGGAGCAGCCGGACCCCAGCAATGCAAAGCCGTTTTAGATGCAGAGCATCTGATTCACTCGCCTTGTCCCTCCGGCGTCGTCGTCGTCGTCGGCGTTGTCCACCCCTCCCCCATTCTCCTCGCCGCGCCAGCTGCGCTCTCCGCCGCTCACCCCCTCTCCTCTCCGATAGCGAACACTCTCTCGCGAGGGGCATTGAATTGGATTCGATTGGATTGGCTTGGATTGAATTGGATTGGCTTGGCTTGGATTGGATTGGATTAAAGTGGATTGTGTTGGATTGTGTTGCGTCATAGCCGCGGCAGACGCGCTGGTAAGGTGGCTTAGCACTGGGGCCGGCGCATATGCAGTACTCTCTCTTCCGCGGTTTCCTCTCCTTCGGGCGCGCTGCGCATATAACCGGTGTGCCGTTCTCCAGCGAAGCAACATCCACGCTTGGCTCAAACACCTAGAGTCCACGCCGCTTTACAAGTACGCCAACGTCGTCATCCACTGGGACCGGCTTACGCAGTCCCCTCAACGTTATGCGCGCTATAAAACGCGGTCAATTCGCCGCTCCGCCTATGCGTCGCATCTACACAGGGGTTCCCGCGAGGGGAGGTGGGAGTTTTTGGACTGCCCTGTAAAACAAACACCGTTAAAGTATGTAGTACAGCGCTTTATTCAGTAGCAATCGTCGTCATCCCTTTCGTCGCCGTCTTCCGACGGCACAACCGCGTAGGCCAAATCTTCTCGTAGCGCGTCCTCGCCTCGATAGATCACCACTTCTTCGTCAGCTGGTCCGGCGGCCGCCGCCATGTGTGGATTCTGAAGGGATGGTTTGACAGATTAGTCACCATCGTGTTCGGCGTGGCGGACCCATGGTGCGCTGGTCGCTGCACGAAGACAATGACGAAGGCGGGAGATCCTAACGTGACGTAAGCCGACGCGCAAGCCTGGACGACGCCGGACGGCCACCGCGAGGAACGCACTACCGTACGTTCGGGGTTTTCTGTCAACGCCGGGCGGATTTGTGTAGGTCTGAACAACTCTGCTGCTAAAAGGAAAGGGAAAAAAATTGACCATCCCTGCCTAAAGAACGTTGACAGAAGCGTGAAAGCTAAAAGTGCGTGCAACCTTCTCTGAAAGTGCGTCCATTCGATTGTCAAATCCTTAAAGACCCGCGCACTAAGTAAACGCATCTGCGAACGACCTAAATGTACGTGATTTATGGAATAAAGGTACACCAATGTACTCCTCCTTCACGACCGATGCGTGTATTGTCTTATCTAGAAGCGTTCCTTTTTCGCGATCTTCAAGTAACCGCTGTGACGCAATGGATGCGCGGTTTTACGCATGCGCCGTGTGTCCGGAGATCTTATCAGAGCTTTCCGCTCTACCAACAGGTCTACGGAGAAATGCATTAGTTTTTTTGACAGGACGCCGTCAGCCCCGCTAAGAAAGCTTTCACTTTAAAAATTCAACCCAGTTCCACGCAATCTGAAATCTGCTGAAACAGTGGAGTTCTGGATTTCTTGTCCGGGGTCGAACGTTAACGGGGCCTCACCAAAGAACGGCAGCGCCGTCGCCGCGCAAATTCTATGGTTAGCGCAAAGAAATCGGCAGATGAACGTCAGCGGTGGGATTCTCCCTCCCCCAGAGAGAGGGAAAGGAACCCGCCCCTGCGAGACTACTGCGCCCTCTATCGCAGGGTCTGAGAACCAGCTCCTGCGAGGCCACCCAGGTTACGCACGGCTTACAGTAGACTCGAGAAAAGTTCTCGACCTGCAACAGCTCCGCTGTGAAGGAGGAAAACTTTATTTGCTGTATGAAATGTAGGGGTGGGTGGCAACCACACGTCGCAGCCCGGCTCCGCTCTTAAAGGACGCTTTTTTCAGGAGGGGTTGTCCTGACCGTGGTTATGTCGCCGCCCTTTGCGTGGGCTAGCAAACCGTTTTTTGTGCTGTGCGTTAGCAGGTAGTAAGGTGAAGGGAAAGAGAAATAAAAAGCAATGAAAGGACGGTACGCCTCCGTTAAATAGATGTTGAAGGAACCACAAAAAGAATCTTTGCAACGTATCTGTCTTAAAACTGGCACCGAGGCATTTTTCGTCGTAGGAGAAAAGTAAGCCCGGTTGGTTCGATCGGAAGGAGTGCGTTGGGGAGCCATTAAAACGTGCTTGGCCATAAAAGGACCTTTTAAGGCAAAATGCAACCAAGGCGGTGCATTTGTACTTTTCTATGACCCGACCGTCATAGTGTTGAATAGCTATTAAATTAAATATTGAATACAGCTATTGAATAGAATATAGCTATTGAATGGCTACCCTTAAGTGCCTGGGCAGTATGCGGGGGGTAACGTTACTTTAACTCACTCACTCACTCACTCACTCACTCACTCACTCACTCACTCACTCACTCACTCACTCACTCACTCACTCACTCACTCACTCACTCACTCACTCACTCACAAACCCCTTTAACCGCACAGCTCGTTGATATTACTGGTTAGTTAAAACGCACACAGCTTGCAGTAAACAAAAAAGGCAAACGGGTGCGTTCCCCAATCTCCCTTGTTTGTTTTTCCCGCTTAATTCTCGTGTTGCGAAAACGTACGTGCGCAAGCCGACCGAGGAAGAGCGTTCACAGATTTCGAGTCTCGAGCTCGCGAAGTCCCGCACAAACAGTTCCTAACCCAAACCACAGGAAAACAAAACCGAGAGCAGCGCGAGAGGGGGAACGTTCGTTAGCTACCGCACTTCGATTCGCTAACTTTCTCCTCGTTAAGAAGAGCGTGCCGTCGACTGGGCGCGTTGGGACTGCATTCTAGACGGCAGAGCTAAGCTGATTGCGAAACGCGTCGACAATACAGCCGCGCTCCTGGCGCAGCGTTCTCAGCGAAGCTTGCATTAGAGACTGCACTACCTAAGGCTGAAGCGCCCCTAATGATTTCAAATTAGCACTCCTCTGGCGGTGTGCGTTCCCTCCGGTACGTTCTGAGGCTGATTTAGCGAACAGCGGGGCTGTCACTGCGCGCGCAAATCATTGATTAATATGGTCATGAGTAAAAACTGTGTGAGCGTGCGACTGCGCCTGACAACAGTGGAACCACCGAGGGAAACAGAAAAAGTAATGCTTGGTGGTACGGAGGGAGGAAAGCATTCCTGGTAATAATGCGAAAGCATCCATTAACTCGGCGTGGAGGCTCAGTGGCGAAGGAGTTGTGCTGTTGAGCACGAGTACGCGGGTTCGATTCCCGGCCGCCGCGGCCACTTCTCTGATGAAGGCGAAAAGCAAAAACGCCCCTGTGTTTGAAATTTAGGCGCACGTTAAAGATCCCCAGGTGGTCGAAATTAATCCGGAGCCCTCCACCACGGCGCGCCTGCGCTGCTTCGCGCTATAAACTCTATACAATCAATCAATCAATCAATCAATCAATCAATCAATCAATCAATCAATCAATCAATCAATCAATCAATCAATCAATCAATCAATCAATCAATCAATCAATCAATCAATCAATCAATCAATCAATCAATCAATCAATCAATCAATCAATCAAAAGCATTCGTTAAATAGGAAAGGCAAAAATTCGGCTATTCCTGGCACAGAGATGGTGCCCAATATGGCCGACGGATCAAAGAATAATAAAAAAAGGAGATTCGGGTGAAAAAAAAACGCGTAAATGTGGGTCCGGGTTGTATTCGAACCAATGACCTCCGGAGCAAGATTAGAGCGCATGCACAATACCACCACACCTATTTTTGTCTTTCATCTATGGGAAAACAGGTACACACATAACGACAACGCGAGAACATTACATGGTCAAGCGGACAAAAAAATCCGTAAAAATTGAAGCAAGCACAAATACATCGAAATTCGGCCAAACTTACACAAGCGTTCAAAAGGAAAAACAAGTCAACTGGGCTGTCTAATAAAATGCAAACACTATGGATGGATGTCACTGTTTCTCAGAAATACTTGGTTTATAGAGATCGATGTCTGCAACTTGCCGAACTTCGACCGATAATATAGTGAATACGTCGTGGTCTTGGACCTATAAACGTGTATTAGAGACATGTATATACACTAAGGCTTGAATGAGTCATTTGAGCATGCCAATTACATACGTAGCTATTCTGATGGAGGCGAAAAGCAAAAACGCCCGTGTGTTCGATACTTGGGCGTATGTTAAAGGTCCCCAGATAGTCAAACTTAATCCGGAGCCGTCCACTACTGCGCGCCTCATCGCCTGTGCAGCGTCAGCGCGTTAAACCCTACAATCAATCAACATACGTAGCGATTAGGGGAACAGCGAAGTGCGTTCCGGCTTAAGGTCCCCTTTGCTCGACGATGCGAATGCGAGTATGTGCCGAGTCATACTAACCGAGAGAAGATGAAACAGACGCAAAAGAAAAACAATTACACCATCTCCCTGAAGGGAATTATGTGGTGATGCAAAGCTGAATTGTTGGCGTCCATTCAGCTCATCGGACGGTGCAGCGTGTTTCAACCGAAGCAGCAACTGAGGAAGCGGCGCGCGGACCGGGTTTATGCAAAAGAAAAACGACATGCAATGCTACTACTGACAGGGCACGTAGGGCTTTCGCAATCACTACATCATAAGGAGGATTTAGGTGGCCCCGTAATTTTATTGTGGTGTTCCAGCGGTTAACGGGAAGCCATGCAGAGAAAATCCTGTATTCGCTGCAAAAATTCCACTGCCATCTGTTGGCCGTTTTCCGTGCCTGCTGGCGCGGGAGAAGGGGCCATCGTGTTTGTCTACATGGTAAAAGTACGAAACATTTCATCAAAGTCGGAGAAGCGGAATTGAAACTTTGTGCGGTAGCTATTAAAAAAAACTGTCGTTGATTCCTCTGCCACACGAATCGGTAAAACACGAAACTGAAATGTGCCGCGAAATCTGCGGCTGAGCATGATTTGCGGGTCGGCGGCTGTCTTGTGGGTGTGCTTGGCGAGCGACGTCCTGCTGGCGGGTCGCTTCGGCGAAGGTGTAATGGCGCCATTTCCGTGACGCATATGGCGTCAGTGAAGGTGTATCCCGGCATACAACACTTACGTGATAAAATAAAAAAACCCGAAAACAAACAACCCTAAGTATAACGTACTGTTTACTACTAAGGGTTGCTTCTCCGCAAGAAGAACCTGTGTGCAGGGGTGGACCCTTTACAGGCCACTTGGTTCGTTGAACTGGCGTCATTTCCGGGACGGATATGACGTCATTGAAATCTTTGTGTATCCGGGAATAGAACACGTACGTGTTAATATAGTCAGATTTAAGTTAGTCTTTAGGCGTCAATTCGGTTGCGGCTCTGTTCGCTGACAGGACGTTCCGATTGGACGAGGAGTAATTCGATCCCATTTCAGCATAAAAGCCTGCGGTTGAAAAAAGTTTGAAGGAACTCGCAAGGGGGAGTAGTAATCATATTAATCTTTATTAAGGGAGCAGACGGTTTGTTTGCTGTCCTTGGGGAGGGGAGGTGGTGGGGGGAGGGGAGGTGGTGTGGGGAGGGGTGGTATTGTCGATTAAATGGTTCGGCCTTTCTGCTCTGAACCGAGCTCATTTAAAGTTGGCTTCACTGCTACTCACATAGAACGCTAGGAAGACATTTTTCAGGGGCAATGTGGGAGGAGGAGGAGGAGTGAAACTTTATTTTTGATCAGAATAAAAGAGAGTTAGAGCCTGTGGCCCTCCGCACAGGTGCAGTCCCTATTCCGGGACCCCATTGGTCAAGGCCGCCACTCTCGCCCGTCGAACTAGAGCCCTTTGAGACTCCAGCCCCGAGCAATTGAGCAGGGCTGCCTCCCATGCCTCTCTGGTAGGGGAAGGGTTGGGGGATAACGCAGGGTTGCGCTGGCATGCCCACACCATGTGGAAGGTGTCGGACACCTCCCCACAGTGCAGACACCGTCCATCTGTTTTAGGGTCGAAATGCTTTGCTACTGCAGGGCACATAAATGTGTTCGTCTGCAGGCGCCGCAGTATTCGCTCATCGGCCTTGCTCAGACCCTTTGCAGGGGCTGGGTAAAGCCGGCGGTTATCGCAGTAATGTCTTACGATTTCTCTAAACCGCAGAAGTGGTTTGCTAATGTCCGAGCCGGGAGAGCATGGGTGAGGCGCCCGGTGGGTAAGCGCTCGGGCAGCCGCGTGCGCGGCCTCGTTACCTCTCAGACCCTGATGCCCCGGAGACCACACAATTTCTTTAGGAGCGGGGTCTACGAACCGCACCACTCGTTTTAAAATTCTGTAGGCCAAGGGTGGTACCGTGCCCGCTAAATACCTTTCACAGGCTCGGCGAGAGTCCGTTATTATTGTCCTTGACTTCGGGTCCGAGGCGGCGAGCGCTATGGCAATCGCCTCGGCTTGTCTGATATCGAAGTAGGAAGGTCCTAGTGTCATTTATTAAAGACTTGCATCGCACACAAGCCCTATTGGCCGCGAGGCCCACCACTGGAGAGGCCGGCGCTGCGATCGTTTTGACGTCACTTGTAGGATCACCGTTCCTATCTTGCTGCGTAGTTGGCTTGCAGCGCGTGACACTTCGCTTAGGAAGCGCGTTCTAGAAGTATTTTCGTGTTAATTTCCTTCGTTTGAAGTTAATTCTGTGCGTAAAGCGCAGTTCGACCTAATGGTGACTGTATAACCGTATCAACTATGGTAGATTATCCGCAAACACCATGAGTGTGGTGGTGTATTCCGCATGCGACTGAAGCGCATTTCCCCGATCAACAATGTGGACTACGACGATCGCCGAGTGAAGTTTCGAGATTTCCCTTGTTTGCGAGAAATGTATAAAGCAGAAAATCGTGAAGCGTAAACTGCTCGCAGAAGCACACGCACACGCACCCGCCGTGCCTGCCCGCATGCACAGCCGACGGTGCGGCTCGAACCGACGCTGGTCGCGGTAGCAACAACTTGTCGCCGCTTTTTAAAATCACACAAGTCGTGGAAAAGATGTTCCAGATTGGTGAAAGTGGATGTTAGTGTGATGAAAAATTCTGATAGGTAGTGTCATGAGGTGTGGTTTTCAAAGCGATGCTCAAATATCTGCCGCGATTTACGCCGACCGGCCGCGGAGGTCGGACCCGGCAGCACGGCCCGTTCACGCACGGTGCGGCGAGCGGCCGAAGGATGGCTATGCTTGCGCGCAAGAATCGGCCGAGGTCGTAGGTATCTCGATCTTCGATCGCTTCAACGGAAATCACCGCGCTTACACATTTCCCAGCGCGGTGAAACGTTCTGTTAGGGACTGTCACTCGCAACTCTAACGGCGATGAAATAACTGCTGCGACGCCAAGCCTAAAGTTCCTAACATCCGATTACGTGCATCCGAAGCCGGCTGCGAGCTGTTGGCGAAGGCCCTCCCGTCGCGCACGCGCGTGTTGCGTTTGGGTTCCTCTAACTTCTTGGGGGCCCCCAACGCTCGGTTCTCCTATTCTAAGTATCCCCATTACCCGAAATCATGAACGACGTGTTTCGCCTCGTACGCAGCCTCGCCTTCTGTGAGCAGTCGTGAGTTTCGAAATTGATGCTTGAGAAATGCCGGCTTACTGTAAACATACAAAACACGCTGCAATTATAAATTACCACGCCGAGCACCTAATGAAAACTAAATATAGCCTTGTCCGAACCCGCTCGAAGGCGTTAAAAACTCGCGTTCATACCGTTCATACATTGCGGACAAGTCGCGAAAAGTAAACACCAGCCGTGCAGAGTACAGGCTACGGCAGTGATCGTTAATCAAATCCGGGCATGACTATATAACATCGTAGGGGAAATAGGCACTGATTAAGCCAAACTGCAGACCATAACAATACTTTTAAGCATGTGCGGCGAAGCAATCTGATCACCGTTCTCGCATCATTCATTTACCAGGCAAGAGCAGTTCGCGCGGTGAGATCATCATAAGTGAGCGACGCGTTTCCGTCGCTGTTACAAGGTGTTTGCTTGCGCACACATGTCCCGTCACAAGTTTTTCATAATGAATTTACAGCGTACTTTTCTCGGCATCAGTTGCATCGTCCTTGGCGTTATATAGTTGGCTTCGTATGTAAGAGCTGTGGGTCGCGATAGTAGCAACTACCTAAACGCGGCGGTGTCGCCGGGAACAAGCGAGTCTCTGATTGCTTGCCCGAATTATTAGGTTTACAGACGACTTTTTTGGTAATTTGCATCAAAATCCACAAGGAGCGGGCGAGACGGTGGCCACAACAAAAAAACACGCTTCGCGTACGCACGGGAAATGCGTTGTAGCAGACGACAACACGATTCAGCGTCCTACAAGTGACGTCACTCGTAGGTGGCGCCACGGTATGTCCTCGAGGCCAATATACCGAAAACCTAAAACGTCGCCTCTTTACCAAATGCAAATGCTATTATGAAAAATATGTCTAACATGAAAACCTCAATGTCCGAAGGCTTCATGTTCAGTGCCGTCATAACACGTAATGGATCCCTGTGGATTGCCATATGTGAAGCCCTTATAAAATCGGCTTCACTACTACGCACAAGTGCATTGCTAGGAGTACTTTCTTAGGGGCAATACACGTAGTTTGATGTCAAAGTATACATGCGCCAGAGTCTTTTGTTACCAGCATTTTCGGATGCCCCGAAAGGGGGAAACATCTAGCGTCACACACGGACAGACAGGTTTCCTTGTTGAGTCGTCATAGAAATGCTTACACATTCAAAATTATCAGCGCGATCTTATTACCTAGTGAGCATGTCTTACTTGATAAAGCAGTTGAATCGGCGCGCAATTTGAATCTCACGCTTGCTTAAAAGCACCGCTTTGATTCCTCTTTACACGCACTTTATCGGGTGTAAGGAAAGTTTTTAGCGGTAGTACCTCGAGCAAAGAAAATGATTAACTAGAGTGCATATACATTCACAGCCACAAACTGGCGCTGGGAAACGCAGTAGTAGTTAAATATGTGAGACTAATTTGGATGACGCTCAATTTTTTTTTTGCTGCATTACCGGTTTTAAGCCGGCCGTTATCAACAAACTCGCCTACCACACGAAACCGCGGCTACGCACACAGCGCATATATCCTAACGCGTTATACTCGACCGCTAAGTTCACCGGTAAATTCATTCCCAGGTTAAGAACAGGTTAGTTAGTGGTTAGGAGCGACGTCTGAAGGGTTTCAACCAACATCTTCAGCGGAAAACGAGAGTAGGACTAAATGCATCAGCGCCGAAATGAACTTGAAGCGGCCGGGAAAGTCTTTCATAAGGCTCCATTTAGAATTCACACTTTGCCCTGTCGTTAAGGAACGACTTGGCGAAATGTCGGTCTTCCAAAGGGAGGTTGTGGGTTGCCAGACGTCTCAAGCGTGTGCTGCGGTATTGCTCGCCGAGTGGGCGGCATTAGAGGGCGCATTATGCGGATTCGGAGTTCTGTCCCACAAAGATTGCCGCCGAGAGGAAAGCTAGCCTTTCGAAGAAGGAACAGTGATCGGTCTGCGTGAACTGAGGGCTAACCTTCTTTTCTGGGCACTGATGGGGCCGCGCAGACTCTGGAAGATGTCCTGGGAATTTCGAATGTGCTAGGGCCCCAAGCAAAAAGGAAGACACAAAGAGGGGACCAATCAGCGAAAGCCTACGCCTACGGGTATTGGCGGGAAAAGGAAATCGCATTGTGCGAGCTGGTCCCCGCCGTGAGAGCTAAATGTGTAAGTCGGCATTTCTTTTTACCTCTTTTGTTATCTTTCTCGTACTTTTCCTCTTTTTCCGTACTGCGTCGTATTTTGCTTCCGAAGCATTAAACGGCGGAGCGAGAAAACGGAAAGAACTTTTCCCAATCTCCCTAAGTGGTCATTTAATCAGGTGAAGTCGGGGTCCCGGCAAATACTGTGCGAAGCTCTGCGAAACGCAACATCAATCTTTCAATCGCGATCGCGTGAGCAGGCTGACGTTACTACCCCGTTTCAGCAACGATTTAGAAAAAGAAGGGTTTTAAAAAAGGGGTTTAAAAAAACGGTTTAAAAGAAGGGTTTCAGGAGAGTGTTTCAAAAGAGGGTTTCGAAAAGGTGTCACCGCTGCTGGGATAAGGCAAAAAAAGCGCACCTGCTTTATTCCCGAACACTGAGAAGTGTAAAAAAACACACTTGCGGATAAACGAGCATGAACAAAGCTTTTAAAAGAAAACTCGGAGGGTGGGACTGAGATTGATAGTTTGCGGGTAGAATGCCACGCATAAAGCTTACAGTCTGGCATCGTAACTATTACGGGCGAAGTGATATAAATGCTCCCATTGCGAGCACAAAATTAAAAAAAAAAGTCATGTCTAGTCCTCTGAGTCAATCTCGCATTTCTCGGCGTGTTTTGCCTTAATGCTACACTTCTGCGGCTGTCACAGCAGAGAAAAAGAAGGTTCAATAATACTTCTAAGAAATTCATGAATGTAACAAACCTGTAGCAAATGAATGTAACTGTGTAATGAATGAGCGCTACGAATAATTACTGTGGTTTAAATATTTGAAAGTCGCTCGCGAGGGAACGTCGTTTTGTTATTCTAGGTTACCTCGTTTCTAATTTTTTTATTTTTAAAATTCGGTTAGCCACCACTTCAGTCGCAACACAGGTTTGCCTCGTTTACGCCACGTTTCAGTTTGACGAGCGCGACGCTCAGCATCGACATCGGTAGGAGTATTTGTCCCACCCAATGTTTGAAACTACGGCGACACGATAAAGGCGATGGAGTCGATGCGCTGCACACATACGAGGAGATAAGACGAGGGAGCCGGAACCGGCTGTGTAGGTGGTAACTTCCTTTTCATACTGTCGCTCTGCGCGTCCTTTGCTGCTACAGTGCTCTCCATTGGCGCATACAGCAACCTCTGCGCCTATAATGCCCGTCGATGTGGGTGTCGCCGATAGCCACGCTCTTTCTTGGTTGCGCGGCATTCTCCTACTCTGTCACATTGATTCCCAGGCTTCACACACTGACAGAACGACAGACTCGATTTACAAGGCGGGGCACCCAGCACTATCGCGTAAATCAAGATAACAGGCACTCGGAAAACGACTTCCCGCTGAAACTTCTAGAATACCCCGTTTTTTAAACCCTGATAGTTTAGGCCTTAACACGGGTTAGAGTGAATTCCAATCTCACAACTTTAATACACTCCTGAGGTGACGTAATAAGCGGCCTAATTTTACTCTGGAGCCACACCTTATTTTCAAAGCCAACCAGTAAAGAGTTGTAGAGTAATAGGTAATAAAGTTGCTTTCACACAGCGGGAAACGTGAACGAATATAAATTCCAAGTTAAGCCTAAAAGGGACCATGCAGACAAAATACAAGTTTTTTTTTTTTTCATTCGAGAGATTTGGTATTTTATTGTACTGAAGAATGAAGACGGGCTAGTTGGTTCATATTGAAGCCACTGCGCTGTTTCTTGCCTTCGGTATTATATTGGGCCCCCAGTGTTTGTCCGGCAGCAAACGATGCTTTAACCCCTGAAGAATATTGGATTTAAAATAAAAATTTGGTTTTCCCGCAACGACATATCTTCAAACCCGCGTTCGGGCACTGTTTACTCTGCAGGGTACAGCTGAAAGCCTTTTTTACCGTTAATCCTCCAAGAAGGCGCCACCATACACCACAGGGCCGCGGTGTGCCTTTGCCTTGTTTCTGAACGTATTTGCACCTGGCTTGTTTTTGTTATGGTAGGTAATAATTGTTCCGTGAAACATGGGGTATGCTGGACCAACAGGGTCACGTGAGACAACGTTGCTTGCGCCAATCGGCCAGTGTCGTGTGAGACAACCCCGAAGCGACACACTGCTGGGCAGCTATAAGAAGCATAGTACGCGCAGTACCAACACCAGTACGCTCTGGTACTTCTATGTTTACGTGTACTTCTGTAACGTCCGTTGTTTTCCCGCCATCCTTACTGCTATAAAATGAATATGCATTGCCTTTGAGCGCAAATAGCTCGTTTAGCAAGCTTAGAAGCCCTGCGTAACTTGCGTTTGCTTTTGCGGCCTCAGCCAATCGCAAGGCTTTGAATATGACGTCATATATGTTCTGTTACGGGAAATGAGCTAGTGAGACTCATGGCGATTCCTTTCTTTCCTAATTATAAAGCCTATTTGACCGAAGTGCGCATTAAAAGTGCGGTCAGTATGATTATAACGCGGCAATCTTTCGAATGAACCAAACTTGTTTTGTCTGCATGGCTCCTTTAAGAACTAGAGTGCGGAGCGCGGCCGCCTGTTCAACGACACGGCGCGTAAAGTGCGTACGCACTTGCGTCGCAGAATGCTTTCAAATTAGAACGAGGCCTAATTGTTTCGTGAATAGCTACTTAGACCGGAGCTGCAAAGTGGGTCTGGTTTTCAGTTTAGCGGGAGTTCTCGCCGTTAGTCCTAATGATAAGGAGTGCGCTTCTGCCTACGACGAAACACGCATGGCTAGCAATAATTGTAGACGGCCCCGATTTGCAATTATTGAGGACGCACTTGATAACACACTTGAGCTGTTATTGCACGCTGTTAACCAGTTCTCGACTCGGGGCATGAACTGAACGACACTTAGCGCACTGAATTCGCAACATAACTTGTAGAGTACATATAAAACACATAAGACATATAAAGCACATAAAAATATAAAACATGAAACATAAAACATATGAACTAATAAAAAGTAGCAGCCTTCTTTTTTCAACACATAACGGCCGACCGACTGCGTACACGTGGCAACTCTTTCTTATCAGCAGGTATCGCTACTGACTCGCATGCTTTTACCAGGTTATACTAGATTGGCTTATCTCGGGGAGAGTGGAAGCGCACGCAACGCGTTCACTTATTTAACAGAGGACAGTTCGTAGTGTTGCAAGGAGCTGAGAATGTACGTCAGCTAACGACAACAGCACTTCGATAAACTACAAGATATTAACAACTTACAAAAAATGCCGCAGCTTGCACTGCTGGTGCAAGGCTGGACAAGAAACAGCAGAGGTACGTGGCGGCCTGGAGGAAGTTCCTCGAGCTCCTTGCTGGTCTTGCGAACTCCAATTTTCTCCTCGGGGAAGCACGTGGGTATGTAAATGACTCCCTGACTCTTTTCAGACATGACCTGATGGCGTAGAAACCCCGCGGCTTCCTGGGTCGACATCTCGACCGCCTTGAGCATATTTAAAGCGAGCGCCTTGAGCATTTCGGGGTTACCCATGTTCCGGCGTTCCTCCAACATCTCAGCCACGGTCAAGGTTAGACATTTCGCGGTCGGCCTTGATCACGTAGTCGACGACGCACTTGGCCCAGGCGTAGTGATCGAGAAGGATTTGTATATCCATGTTGGAGTCGAGCACGGATGCAATCCAGGGGTTGAATAGGTTGACCCACTCCTGATCGGGGCACCGCTTGTACAAGACGCAGGGACGACTGACTCCGGCTAGGAGAACCTCCAAGTATAGTGACCCTCGTTGCGCATGCCAAAGCGGCGCCAGAACTGTTCGATGTTATCGAACGTCGTGTGTTCCAGGCAGTCATGCATCATCTCTTCGTGGAGGTTTGCGCTCGCCTTTGTCTCCTTATTCGTCGTGAAAATCTTCTGCGGTGTCTCAATCTCGCTGCTGGCCATAGTGAAAGGGGCCGGGGGGAGAGACTTGATCTTACTCGCCTGACCTAGGCATATCAGCGGAAATGACAACTCCTCACCGTTGTTATCGTAAAACAGACGAATCTCCCCGAGCCATGACAAAGTAGTGGCGCGCCACGTTACGCTGCGGCAGGATGGAAGACACGAACCATGACAGCTCAAGGGATGACTTAATGGGCGGCCATATTAGCACGTGCACTCGGAGTATGCGCTATTAAAGACGATAGGCTTTCTTGGGCTACTTAAACCCAGAAATTTTGGTCTGTCTGTATGTCTGTCCGTCTGTCTGTCTGTGACCCGATTCAGCCACCCGGCCAAAGCAAAACAATGCCTGCGCAATAGTCTTATATAGTCACAGCTAAATCTACCCGTCTATGTCCGGTGGAATGTTCATACTTGTCAACATAGTTGAAGAAGAACAAGACATTACGCAAATATGAGACAACAAATCAATACAGAAGTGATATTTGCAGTGTTCCTTTATAAAAAAATCAAACATGCTTGAATTTGCGAAATTAAATACTTCATCAACTGCACAAAAAGAATTCACTCCGCCGTCGCCTGCTGTCGCCCGCGCCACTATAGCTTCTGGGGCCATTTTAAGAAATCAACCGGCAACAGTTACGAAAGGTTCCACTAGGTAGGTTCCACGTTCTGCTTGCAACGCACGTGGAGTACGGAAACGCGGTTCTATAAACGCTGAAGTAGGGCGCCTCGATTAACGCGCGTCTTCGCCGTACGGCAGCGTTCGCATCGAGTCACCCGGTTTGGAGCAGTGGAACGCGGGAAATTTAAAATAATTTAAGCAAACCTTTGGCGTCTTTACCTTGGGAGGAGCGCGACGCAAGAGGAACAACATGAGAGGTGAGCGGGAAAGCGAAGGGAGGCATTTACTTCGCAAAAGCCGATAAAGACTATCGTCTTTTGACGGCATTTGAGGCCAATTTTTCGTTCGCCGTCCTCTACGTCGTGTTAACATGGCGTAGGGCGCCAGTGCCGGCTTAGTGCTTCTCGTAGCAGTTTGCTCCGGGAATTTACTTGGTATTTTTTCCGGTTGCTCCCCACGAGACGCACGCTCACGTGCGCTCGGCATTTTCTTCTATTTTTTTTTGCGCATGGACGGCGCAACAAAGAGCTTAAAGAGCTCTGCCATTAACAACTAGCGCCACCACCGCATACAATTTTCGCGCCTTCGACTTGCGACTGCTCAAACCTCGGATGTACACTATCCGGCTGTGTTTAAAGCGCAGTTTTAAACAAACATAACCGTCAAACTGATGAGCCTTTTCCGTGCGCATCAACTTCAACATCATCACTATCTTCATTAAATTCGTCACTACATTAATCTGTCGTAGCAGGCTAGGCATTTTAGCTCAGCTAGTATCGCCATAAAGGGAAAATGAAACATGAGAGGAGGAGGAAAAAACAACAGAGCAAGACAAATAAAAAGCGAAAGCCGGAAAATTAGCCCCATCAAAAATAAATAAACTTCGAGACAAACTGTACTAGATATAACTTTAGACTGCTTTCATAATTGTTTTCACAGTGAAATTGCAAAATGGCTGATCGTCATAGCGGGAGCATACATAGCAGCCGCTTATACGGTTGGTGTGTAGACTGCGACAGAAAAAATTCTTATCGGGAGAAATTAAATGATGGTAGTCAGATTACTTTAGTGGCCGCCATCCCCCTCCCCTCGCGGAATCGAAAATTTCAATAGAGGCTGCGCCCCCGGCCTCCCCGCCACCCCTCTGCGCACGCCATTGATTTCTCACTAATTTTGCGTTCTTGCATTCTTCGTTTGAGAGAGGTGGTTAGGATAGAAAGCGTCGTAGGTCGCTTTCGCATGCCCTCCCGAAAAGTTTCATTATGCAAATTTTCGCCCCATTCGCCCCGCTATGAAAGCAGCTTCTAATTACAAAGCACTCCGAAAGCTTTAGCCGGCTTCACGACGCATCTAATTGGTGGACGGATGTTGAAAAAGCGGGGGGGGGGGGGGGGGGGGGGGTGAGGTCATAACGTTTGCCAGATAACTCGAAGCGCTAGGCGATGTACAAAGAAACTGACTTTTAGTTGCAAGGTAGAATTAGAAATGTCGGATTGGCCGCATCGCGCTCCCGAAGAGAAAACAAGAATACCTTCGATCGTGTCGCTTCATTACGGCGTCCTGGGTTAACTGTAAGGCCGAACTTGTTTACAAGTCACAGCCTTTGTGGAAGCGAATAAACAGAAGGGAGTACGCGCCTAAAGGTATGGCCCTCTGGATAATACATTTGAATTTCAGATTTGGCTCCGGCGTTATTCAGCAAACCACTAGACGTGCAAGGCTTAGAGTAAGTTGTGTATGCGAGAGGATGCAGTGTTAAGTGCTGTATAGGCATACAAGCACAGATAACTGAGGCATGTTTCACAGCGCAAGACGCGAACATAAAAGAATAATGCGGACGGGACAGACGCTAGCGTTAGTCCCGTCCGCATTATTCTCTTGTGTTCGCGTTTTTTTCTTTTACGCTAAGAAACATGCCTGAGTCATTTCAGTGCTAACTTTCCCAACTTTCCACTCACAGTACAGGCGGGAATGGCAGCGGCATGTCGCTAACCAAGCCGTTATTCTGCCCTGTGCAGGTTGGTCCTTGTTTCGTTTTTTTTTGTCATCATATTCGGTCACCACATTCATATCAAACCACCTAGATGAGCATAATATTTTATCTCCGTATCAGCATGGTTTTCGGAAAGGCTTTTCGAAAACAACTCAGTTATGTACAGTCATTCTTTCTCTTGCATCCGTGATTGATAAAGGCGGCCAAGTCGTCGTCATATTCATACATTTCTGCAAAGATTTCGAGTGTATTCCCCATGACAAACTGATTGTTAAATTACAGCTTATTGCACTCCACAGTTTTCTATTAGCTTGGATTTATAACTACTTGTCTGATCGCCCCAGTTTGTCTGCATTAATGATCGAAATTCAATTATTTTGCCTGTTACCTCAGGTGTTCCGCAGGGCAGTGTACTCGGTCCCCTGCTATTTTTGCGTTATTGTAATGATATCGTGAAATGCGTAAATCCACCAGTTAATGTTCGTGTTTTTGCGGATGATTGCATTTTGTTTAACTAGGTAGCGAATCCTGATGACTAAGCAGCTCTCCAGTCCGATATAAACAATATATGTTTATGGTGCAACCAATGGTGGATGAAACTAAACTTGGATAAATCAGTTCTGCTCTGTGCCACTAAGAATAAAAAGTCAGTACTAACTGAATGCACGCTTTCTAACTCCTTAACTTCTTCATGAAGTTAAGGAATACAAGTATCTTGGTGTCCCTCTAACAAATAATTTGAGTTGGACTTCCCCCATTAAACAGGTTTCCTCCGCAGCCTTTTGCAAATTATGCGTGCTAAGGCACAAGCTTAAGGATTCTCCTACAAAACATTGATCTTACAAACCCTTGATACTCCCCAAATTAGCATATACACGCTTTGTCTGGGACCCTTATACTATAATTAGCTTTCATGCATTGGAAAAAATTCAGCCAAGGGCAGTTCGTTTCATTTATTTTCTCCATAAGCCAGGTGGTTGTGTCACTGACATTATGCTGTCAAATGGTATCCAAACTTTGCAGTCACGACGCAGATTCTTGCGCCTAAAATTTTTGTACCTCCTTTTAAACCGCAAGCTTGCTCCGAACCCCGACCCCTATTTCACACCACCAAGAACACGTCAGTCCCTGCATTCACACGCTCTCTTAAGCCCTGTAATTTGCTCGTGCTAACTCGTTTATATTTTCTTTTTTTCCCTCGTACCTTGGAGGCGTGGGACAGTTTGCCTGCTAGCAGTTGCTCTCGCGAGCTTATTCACGCACACATTTGAGACCGTTTTCTAACTATTAAAACTGTTCCGCGTTTCCCTCCCCAAGCTTTCCTGTCATTGCTTTTGTCTAAAAATGTTCCGCTTTCTCCTTTTCTTTTTCTTCCTTCTTTATTTGATGTTGTATCAGAATGTTGCGTATGATAACTGTATTGTTTTTCTCCTCCTACTTTAGCCTCTAGCAAGCAGTGTTTTTAAATAAGAAATGAAATAAATAAAAAACTACCCGCGCTAATCATACCGCTAAAATTCGTATAAAGGCAAGACATGGTACGTGGCATTTTTTTAACGAAACGTGATATTTTGGAGCTTTTTCAACAAAATGAGCAGGTACAGAAAATGAATTATCAAAACAAAAAAGTGCGAGAAACGTGGTGAAATCTTGCACATTTCGTTCATTCTCTTGTAGATTCGGTCTTTACTGCTGTGACTAATACACAAAAACACCCACAATTCTGCCTTATTCGTTCGGAAATCGAAGGCCAATGCGTTCGCATAGTGCTTAGGTGCCCCCGTAACGTTTCTGGACGTTATATACATCTAGCCATCCCTTTGAGGTAGTCTCTGTTATTTTACCTTAATTGGCAACCCGAAAGAGACAAAAGAGATACGGATGCTTTGTTACACAACGTAGTGAGGGCGCTTTCCCTGAAATTACCTAAAGACATGCACGAGTGAAGCAAGCTCAAAACAATGCTCGCGATCTCTTCAAGCCGCACTCAAGCTGAACAATTTCGTTCCCAGTGCTTGTATAACGTTCCCGTTTCTCTCAACTTACCATACCTCGAGTCAAACTCAAAACTACGTGCGTAATAAAACCCAGTGATTCGTTCCACTTTAAGGAACGGTGTGGAAACAGATACTGCTCCAAAGAGAACGACCTTCTCTATGGTATGATTGTGTCTGTTACTACCGCAGCTTCAATTCATTTCGCGTTTTTATTTCTAATCTAAAATTTTTTGTTCTGGTTCTTAAATTTACTATAAAACCGAGTGACCTCACGAAGTAAACAATAGAAGATATGCGGTGGGCATTCAGAGAGCGCGGAACGTCGGAACCCAACGGAGAGCTTAATGCGAAGCCGCGGTTCTCCAGAGAGCGAGATAAGGGGTGTCGGGCAGGGTAAGGTTTAACGAGCGCTCGCATTAATTGGAGATAGCAGCGCAGACCGGTTCCGAAAAGGCTCGGAATTCAAACTTAAGAGATAAAGAAAGGGAACCAAGTAAGACTCGAGAAATGGTTTGAAGATGGAAAGTGAATGAAGGTAGGAGCGAGTATATTTTTGAAGTAGCTGAAGTATATGCTTGAAGTAAGTGCTTATTAAGACGTGGGGAAGGGGGAGGGCGAGAGTTAGAGGACGTCGCGGTGTCGCAAGCGCCGTCGGGAGCCTGAATTCTTCTTCGTCGCCGTTGAATACGAAGTCTTTGACATTCTTTATTTTTTGGTTGATTTCAGCGTTCTCGCGCATGGAGAGCATTTAAGAAGAAAGATGAGGCAGAGCGCTTTATCTTCCCCGTGGTTTCTCTAGCGATCGTCTGTCTTACGACGAGAAAAGAATGGGCGCTCGACGGTTTGGATTACCGAGAGCGCGTTCATCCAAGTATATTCTGAGAAGAAAATGTTGTTTTGTAATATAGAGGGCCAGAAACAAATCACCGATATGGTCTTACTGTAAACAGTCATTGTTTTATATTTTATTTGCCCAAACGTGGACTGAAAAACATTCATCTCCTTTCTTAATGTACAGAAACGCCGCAACCACCGCAACATACGAGAGAGAGAGAGAGAGAGAGAGAGAGAGAGAGAGAGAGAGAGAGAGAGAGAGAGAGAGAGAGAGAGAGAGAGAGAGAGAGAGAGAGAGAGAGAGAACAACGTACGAGTTTCATTTGTGTGTATAAAGCGAACAAAGCATAATCACAGCGCGTCTGAGATAAAACAAAGAATATGAAATATCAGTATAACGGTTTTTAATTTTTTCCGTTGTGTTTCTTCTTTAGCGTTCTGCCTTTAGCAGACAATTTGTTAAAATGGAAGAAACAGAATAACCTGACACTTAATACGTGTACGAGTGTATGTTATTCTGTTTCATAAGCTGCGAGTGAGTACACTATAACGTGAACGACCAGGAACATGAAGACGTTATTCATTTATTGTTTCAACAATAAATGATTGTAAAATTGTGGTTACAATTATTAGTTATTTATTGTTTAGTGTGAGTGAGCGAGTGTTTCTTGTTGAGTTTGTTTCAACATAAAAAAAATGGAAATTTGACCGCAAAAATTTGACAAAGACACAGAAAGACCAGACGGGACTAGCGCTCATCTTAGAGAACGTCGCGCTAGTCCCGTCTGGTCTTTCTGTGTCTTTGTCAAATTTTTGCGCTCAAATGTCCACTTGAAAACATGAACCAACTAGCCCAACAACAAGTTTTATAAAAAAAAAATATTTGACTCGTTTCGGTTGAAACATGCCGAATACGACGCTGTAATCAGGGTGGTTTTCGAAGAACGCCAGAGCCAGGAGTTCCTGGCAGCAGACCAAAAGATTACAGAAAACAGTTTTCTTCCCAGCCGGCAAACATGGTGAAATCTTAAGCCGACCAAGAAAACTTCGTTTCGTACCATTCAGCCGAATGGTACAAAAGGAGTTTACGTACCCTTCACAAGACAAAAATGGCGAAAAAATTCAGAACTAGACAACTTAAACGTCAGAGCTTGGCTACTTTGATGTTGTTTTAATATAGCTGTTTCAATATAGCGATATAACAAACAGGCAGTAAGTGTCCGCTTTGCATTCATTTACATGCGAAATCAATTCTGCATTATTGTGACCTCCACTGTTTTGAATGGCTTTTTACGTGTGTAACCTAATTGTCTTACAAAAATTAAACAAACGTACCCAGACGTTCTAAGGAAACAGCACGATAGTCTTCCAAAGAAAAACCAAAGCAAATAGGAAGCTTATTTTCTCCCTACGCAGTCAAAATTTCAAACAAGTTTTGCTTTTCTGCCTGGAAGCCCGGAATACACTTCTGTTGTATGCAAATCTTTACTCTGGTTATATTTTGCCCAGCTGCGCTAACTTAAGGAGAACGGCACTGCGCAGCGCTTTGAAGTTTCCGACAGCACGTTTAACTTCATTTGCATTTCCGTCAACATACCTCTTTTCCTTGTAGTCAGCTTGATCGAATTCTGCAGTAGCAGATGAACACGCGCAATGTGGCAGGGATCGCTTCGGTTGTTTCAGTGGCGCTGTTTTTTTTTAAATATCTCTGAACAGAAGATGAAAAAAAAAATATAACAGGTCATTTTCTAACAAACATAAACGTACCCTCGACTGCTGAAAACGTTTCTTCCCTGCAGTTTGAACGGCGCTCTCATAATTTATCTACTTTCGAGCCCACTGGTTTCAAGAAAAAAAATCGAGCTTTGAAGATTTGAGTATAGGCGCAAGACAAAAGACACGCATAAGCAAAATCATCAAAAGTACTGATACCGCTTTTGTAAAAATACCTTTGAATAGAAGATACAAAGAAAAGATAAACGAGGCAAACTTCTAACCAAAGTACACCAACGCGCGCCTCAAGGCGTCTTTTTGCTGCAGTTTGAACTACGCTGTTCAGAAAATTCATTTTGGTAGCGAGGAACAAAGTGGAGGTATGTGAATTCAAACACGGGTTTAACAGAAAGGAGTTTCGCAAGAAAAAAAAAACGGCAAAAAGAGCGATGATGCCTCTTTTGTGGACGTACAAGAAGTAACAAAGGAGGGACAGGGTGGAAAAGGACTCTTTTCTATGGCGGATGAATAAATACCTTCAAGAGACGCATCGCTATCTCATTCCAAGAGCAACGTCGCGAGTTTTTCCTCGCACTCAATAATCCCCCAACGAACTCGCTGAACCTAAAAATCTTTTCTTCGTTTGATTTGTTGAACCCATTCTAAATCATGAACTTCAACGTGTGCTTAAGGTTTCCTCATGAAATACCAAATAACCGAGGATTTATCGAAGACGTTGTTTGCCCAAGTTGTCACAGGAACTCGTCCGTTTTTTTTCTCTCCCTACGTTCTTCCCACTGTCGCGGCTAAGTGATCGGCGCTGGAGCACGCTGTTGACGTTGATTTCAGCACAAATATTTTCGCGTAGTGTATAAAAAGCTAAGCAAACAGTGGCATACCACGTGATATTTTCTAGGCGTCGTGCGACACTAAATGCGGAAAAAAAAAGAGAACGAATTCCCTCCGGAAACATTGATGACCTTTCAGGGCGCATTCTTGTTGACTCGTAAGCGAAGAATTTCGAAAAGCCTGTTAGCTCGAAAAAAACTTCCTACAATATTTTTTCTTAGCGTAATATACAAACTCGGCGTTCCTTTGACGTCACTAAAAAAATGGGCCATCACCCCGCGAGGGGGACTCGAGTAAATGCGTCGCATAGGGGGTGGGTGTTTGCGTTAACGTTTAGTGTTTGATTGATTGTGGGGTTTAACGCGCCGACGCAACGCAGGCGATGAGGCGCGCCGTAGTGGAGGGCTCCGGATTAATTTTGACCACCTGGGGATCTTTAACGTGCGCCGAAATCTCGTGCACACGGGCGTTTTTGCTTTTCGCTTCCATCAGAAAAGCGACCGCCGCGGCCGGGAATCGAACCCGCGACCTCGTGCTCAGCAGCGCAACGCCTTAGCCACTGAGCCACCGCGGCGGGTAACGTTTAGTGTTTGGGGAGTTGGTGGTAGTGAATGCGTTGTATCAGCAGCTTCTTGACGTAGTTTGAATGAGTCAAGGATATAAGGCGCGTTCGTAGCCTCCCATTCTGTGTCGGCTTTGTGGCGCAGTGGGTAGAGCACCATGTACATTGCGTTCCGCCAGCAGGGTCGAGGGATCGAAACCAGGCGCCGGATAGTATTTTTTTTTATATAGTGTAGGGGGAGGGGTGCGGACTACGACTACGGACGTCAACGCGGGTGACATCGTGAGTTACTGAATATCTTGGCGTCACTATAACAAATAGCTTGAGCTGGAACAAAGACGTATCAAACACATGTGCAGCTTCATTCCGAAAACTTTGCTTCGGTAGACACAAGCTTAAAAAGGCCCCAGCAAACGTTAAGCTACTCGCCTATACATCCATAATTAGACCGCGACTGGAATACGCCTGCACTCTCTGGGATCCTCACACAAAAAGTAATATTAATGCTCTTGAAATGATACAGCGAAAACCGTCCGATTCGTTTTTTCGAAATATCGTCCCACTGACTCGCCGACAAGATTAATAGAAGAGCATGGCATTCCAACACTTCAAGCACGCCGTCAAATTCAAAGGTTAAAATTTTTATTCTTGCTTAAAAATAACAAACTTTCACTTAAACCCGAGGAATTCCTTCAGCCACTAACTTCCCGACAAACACGGCATAGACATCTCGAATCTCTGACTCCGTACAGCGTTCGAAATAACATTTTTAAGTTTTCCTTTTTCCCGCGTACGATTACACATTGGAATAAACTAACTGAATCGGATGTGACCAATATTCACTCCCTCGAACTATTGGAATACTGAATGGCATTGTTTTGCGTTTTCGATGCATTCTTGTGTATGTGTACAATCTATTTCCAACAGTGTGCCACGTGTTTTGCGTATTTTTTTAACTTTGGTGCATTCCTGTATTTCTTCAAACTATTTTGATCAGTGTACCATGTGTATTTTTTTTCTTGTGATGCCCCTCCTGCTTGGGCCCTTCAATGGGCTTCCAGTATGTTTTAAATAAATAAATAAATAAATAAATAAATAAATAAATAACCATGTTGCTCCTTTTCCTCGTTTGTAATGCAAAAATTACACCATCTTCCCGTGGGGAACCTTGAGGAGGATGCGAAGCATCATGGGGGTTCCGTGTAGGTTCCACTGTGTTGCCGTTCTGTTGTTTCATTTATCGGAGCACGAATGGGAACGTAGTGTGAACGCCCATGTAGAGACAGAGAAATGTAGAGACCGCGAAGAGACCGACACCCGCGTTACCTGATCGAACACTTCCTGGTTTTCGTCTTTCTTTATTGCGTGCTCGTGCTCCTACCCCGCTGCCCGCCCTTTTCGTCCTCTTCTCTGATTGAGCTGCAAAGCGCGTGGCGCTTCCCGCCACAGCTTTCCCACGGGAAATTCAACACCCTCCTCTAAAGTTTTCAGTTCGTCGTTTCCGTTGACGTTCAGCTTCGCGTGCCTTCGTTGTATCAGTAGCTTCTTGACGTAGTTCGAATGAGTGAAGGACATAAGGCGCGTTCGTAGCACATGCTCCCTTCTCGGTTTGTAGCGCAGTGGGAAGAGCGCCACGTACCTCCCGTTGCGGCCAGAGAGTCATGGGATCGAAACCGGGCACCGCCTAACTATTTCTTTTTATAGTGGACTGCGCTGACGTCAGCCCAAACGCTGACGGGGCTGAAGAGACGCGCATGCGCAGTAGAGTGCAGACGGCGGACAACGATAACGACGAGGGCGGGAGGGACACAGCCCCGAGCGTGAGATGCTTCGCATCCAAAATTTGTTTCTTGCTTGTTTTGATAAAACAAGAGTTTTTACAGCGGTTTTTTGTAACCATACTCCTTGCGTAGACGGCCAGGTATTTACAGCAGCCAGGGATACTCTAACGTTTCACTGTGAACTAACTAATAATGATAAGTAAATGAAGCTTAGCATTGTGATAGAGTCGCCTTAGCGGCCCGTTTCAGCTTGTGTTTTTTTTCAAGAATGGTTACATTAGATTGCGCGCTAACAAGCATTTGCGAGAAATTGGAGGCAAAATTGTTTTCGCGTCGTCGTGACGTAAAGGTACATATTTAGAGAGCATTGTGTAAGGTGTCAGGAGGTCTCAACCTCTACCCTTAATCTGGTGAAGGCAAGTCCCTTGCCGATACGTGAGTAAACGTCCTTGTTAATGCACCCGGCGGGCATTTTTTCTCCACTTTCTGTGTTAATTCAACAACGAGCTCCTCATTTGCCATTCTGATTCGCTATATATATATATATATATATATATATATATATATATATATATATATATATATATATATATATATATATATATAAAAACTTCGAACAAGGTAAAAGCACGATTGTGGCCTACGTTTCAGCAAAGAGAACTTGCTTTCCTCAGGGCAATCTCTCGCCTGGCAGGCAGGGTTTATATAGGGGTAGGACCCCAGGTGAAAGGAGAGGGAAAGATGGAAGGGAAATGGAGCAAGCTGATTGGTTTCGGAGTGTGTCGGGAGAGAGATTGAGGGGCCAAGAAGGTTGTCTAGTTTAAGCCGCGAAGTAGGTCACACGGAAGTCAGCTGATGGTTGATATTCGTGGAATTTTTGGACAGAAAGGATGAGAGGGTGCTTATTGACCCGCCGCGGGGAAAGGATCTCAGAACCGCCGGAAGCAGACCAGGCGGTGAGGGTGGGGTCCTTATCAGAAACTATCTGCAAGCCTCAGGTCAAAAGAAAAGATAGAGACGGGGGAAAACTATATTGTGTATATGTTGGAATGCTCAATGTGCCACAAACAGTATATAGGCGAAACGAGCCAGCCTATGAGCCTACGGCTTAATGGTCACCGGGCAGATACTCTTAGCAAATCCTCCATAGCTGTAGCGCAGCATTTCAACCAACCAGGCCACAATTTTGATGACCTTAAGTTATATATACTTCAGTCAAATTTTAGGTCTCCTAGGGACAGGAAATACCGAGAATCCTACTTAATTCACAAATTCAACTCCATGGAACCTGCTGGAATTAATGCGTCTAAGGGCAACTTGGAATCGTTGCGATATTCACCGGGAATACAGCATTAGGCATTTTCGTGCATATACCTCATTCAAAGACTATGACCGTTCACTCTGCTCTGTACCTGGTCACCTAATTTCTTTTTCTTTTTTTTTCATTCCTTAGCGTCTAGCTTAATACTCGCCCTCATGCCTCCAACTTTTGGTTTTGGAATTCAATTTTATTTATTTAATTTCTCCTTGTTTTTCTTTACTCCGCGTGGTCTTGTGCCCCGTACGTCACTCTAACTTTATCTTTTCGTTTTTGAGTTTCAGGACAGGCCTGTTCCAGGAATGTTGCCGTGGGTGACACGTGCCATTTCAGTTGCCCGGTCATTGCTTTTTTCTTTAGTGTGTGGGTTTATGTGGTTTCCCTCCCTGTTTTTTTCTCCTTTTTTTTCTTTTTTCCTTGACCTAGTTAGTTTTCCCCCGTCTCAATCTTTTCTTTTGACCTGAGGCTTGCAGATAGTTTCTGATAAGGACCCCACCCTCACCGCCTGGTCTGCTTCCGGCGGTTCTGAGATCCTTTCCCTATACCCCGCGGCGGGTCAATAAGCACCCTCTCATCCTTTCTGTCCAAAAATTCCACGAATATCAACCATCAGCTGACTTCCGTGTGACCTACTTCGCGGCTTAAACTAGACAACCTTCTTGGCCCCTCAATCTCTCCCCCGACACACTCCGAAACCAATCAGCTTGCTCCATTTCCCTTCCATCTTTCCCTCTCCTTTCACCTGGGGTCCTACCCCTATATAAACCCTGCCTGCCAGGCGAGAGATTGCCCTGAGGAAAGCAAGTTCTCTTTGCTGAAACGTAGGCCACAATCGTGCTTTTACCTTGTTCGAAGTTTTTCTTCTCTTGTGTTCTCTACCATCTTCAAAGTTCTACTACTCCCTGGATTTTATATATATATATATATATATATATATATATATATATATATATATATATATATATATATATATATATATATATATATATATATATAAATATATTGTAAGCGCGAATCTTAAACGTCCCGTCATCAGGCCATAGCTCAGTATTATGACTGGCCAATACCGCCTTCGTGTTTCGTCGTCGTCGCTGCATTGGGTGCGTCCATCATCATCTCATCGCTCGTCGTCTTTCTCGGACGCGCGATCATCGCCATGGTGGTTGATCCTGTTCTGGCCAGGGTACCGCTCGTCGAATAAACGTCGTCCTCGAAGTCTCCTAGCATTGCCTCTCAAGTGGTGGAGCGTGCGGTTTGATCCCTTGCCCTCCATCTCTGAGTGCACCCCTGGAGCTCCGTTTGGGGTCGTCGCTTACCGCAAGACACCATGCCTATGACAGCGGAACCTTCCAGCGGAACCGGCAGCCGAACCGGCGGTGCGGGTTCAGCCGCCTTCCCACCTTACTTCGTATCCAGCCACCAGCGGGATCCGCCGATGTTCAATGGCCTTCCGGGTGAGGACGTCGAGGAGTGGCTTGATACCTTCGCACGCGTCAGCGCTTTTAACAGGTGGGACGACCACGCGAAGCTTCAAAACGTCTCGTGGTCCCTTTACAAAGCAGCCAAGACATGGTTTTTGAACAATGAGCGCCGTATCAGTGACTGGCCGGACTTCACGACGCAACTGCGTCAGATTTTCGGCTCTTCCACTGCTCGCTCTGAAGCCGCAAAGAAGCTGGAAAGCCGTGTCCAGCAGGCTCACGAGACTTACACCTCGTACATTCAGGATGTTCTCGCGTTGTGCCGCCGCGTTAACAGCGACATGTCGGAGGGAGACCGCGTTCGTCACATCATGAAGGGCATCAATCAATTTGCGTTCACGGCTCTCGCTCTTCAAAACCCGCCGACTGTCGCTGATGTAACCACGACCTGCCAAAGGCTGGACGAACTGCAGTCTATCCGTCTGCAGCAGGAGGTCATCACGCCGCAGCACCCCAGAGATGACAACCTGCGGGCGCTGATACGGGCTATCATCCGTGAAGAGCTCCGTGATTACCATTCTCCTTGTGCTCCTGGTGCCTATGTTCAGCCTTCTGCAACCGGCCTACGGGAAATTGTTAAAGAGGAACTTGCCGCTATGCCAGGCCTCACTCCTCCCGACCCTCCGACTCCTCTGGCGGTTCCATCTTACTCAGAGGTTGCTCGGCGACCATCCATGCCTCTGACCCCGATCCTGGCTCAACCTGCGACCAACTATGTGGCGGCCATTCCTACGGCTCTGGGTCCCCGTTCTCCCTACCAAACATGGCGACCACCCCGACAAGACATAGCTGTGGGCCGACCGGTGTGTTATTACTGCGGTATACGTGGCCACATCTCCCGGTTTTGCCGCCGGCGTCAACAGGACGAGCGACGTGGCTACGACACCTACGAGCGCGATAACATGCGTTTTAGCAGAGTCCTTCAATGCTTTACGGTTTTAGCTACGGCTTCCGCCAACAGCGGTATACGTCGCCGCCACGTCGTTCTCCCTCTCCACCTGGCCCCGCTGACTTTCCTCGCAACTCCCGAAACGAACGACGCCGGTCACCATCACCACACCGTCGGGCTGTGTCGCCTCTGCGACCAGTCTTGCGTGATACCAGCCACGCGCCGGAAAACTAGGTCCTGCAGTTTTGGGGGGCGAAACTGCAACACAAAGGGAAAATGTAAGACCCCCGGACCGGCCATGGAACACTTTGACTGTCATTGTTGAGGGAATTCCTGTTGACGCATTGGTAGACACGGGTGCCAGCATATCTATCATTCATGAACGTTTGTGCTCTCGACTGAAAAAGGTGAGGACTCCTTATTCGGGCCCAGCTCTGCGTAGTGCGAACGGGGATATGATTCGGCCTTCAGGATATTGTACTGCGCGCATACTCATCAATGACAGTCGCCACCACGTTCAGTTTGCAGTCCTCTCTTCGTGCGTCTATCAAGTAATTCTGGGTTGGGACTTTTTACGTTCGGCATCTGCTATCATCTCCTGTGGTCAGCCAATGATTGATATCGCAAGAACAGAGCTCGCAAGTGTCGATAGCGCGTCAGATCTACGTTTGGTGACGACCTCTGACTGTACACTTTTCCCTGGCCAAGAAGCTGTTCTTTCTGTATCATCAGACCAAATTGTTGACGGCGACGTGTTGATTACACCAACGGGAAAATTCTTTGTTCAAGGACTGTTAATACCGCCGTGCCTTGTCCGTTTTTCTCGTGGATCTGCCTATCTCGCCGCTATCAATTTGACGTCGGAGACCCTCTTGGTACCCCAACACGCCGCTATTGCTTCTGTGCCCCCCGATGATGCCATAGACGTTTGTGCTCTTGAGTCTTTTGCAACAGTGGATAATTCTGCTGATCTTAAACCACCGGCTGTCCCTATTGGTGCGAATGTCAATCCCGACCTTTCAACTGAGCAAGCGAACACCCTATTGACCCTACTGGAAAAGCACAAAGCTTTATTTGACACGAACTCTTCTGTTCTGGGGCAGACTTCTCTGGCCACTCATCGTATCGAAACGGATGGTTCCTGTGTCGTCCGTCGGCGCCCGTACCGCGCTTCACCTAAAGAAGGTAAAATTATTCAAGAAAACGTGGACGACATGTTGAAGAGAAATATTATTCGTCCCTCGGCTAGCTCCTGGTCATCACCTGTGGTGCTAGTTCAGAAGAAAGACGGTTCCGTGAGGTTTTGTGTGGATTACAGGGCCCTCAACAAGATCACTCGCAAGGATGTTTATCCGATGCCGCGCATCGACGACGCGCTCGACACCTTGCAAGGGGCAGAATTCTTTTCTAGTCTCGATCTTCGATCGGGATACTGGCAGATCCCCATGCACGAAGCTGACAAAGAGAAGACAGCTTTCGCAACACCCGATGGCCTCTACGAATTTAATGTAATGCCATTCGGGCTTTGCAATGCTCCCGCTACATTTGAAAGAATGATAGACAATGTCCTTCGTGGCGTTAAATGGAAAACGTGTCTCTGTTACCTGGACGACATTGTTATCTTTTCGTCCTCATTTGCCGAGCACCTTCAACGCCTGGACCAAGTATTAACTTGTCTGAGCGAGGCCGGTCTCCAACTCAATGCAAAAAAGATGGCATTCGCCCCGATCCGGACAAAACGAGAGCCGTAATAAATTTTCCGCGACCCCTTCGTCAGAAAGAACTTCGAAGTTTTCTTGGATTGGCTTCATACTTCCGTCGATTCATTCGGAACTTTTCTGCAATAGCTTCACCCTTAAACAAGCTCTTAGCTACTGGCACACCGTTTACCTGGTCTAACGAATGTGAATCAGCGTTCCTGGAGCTCAAAAAGGCTCTTACTTCTGCACCCGTACTTAGCCATTTTAATGACAACGCTCCGACGATACTCCACACCGACGCCAGTGGACATGGTATTGGTGCTGTGCTCCTGCAACGCAATGCAACATCTTTGGAGCAGGTGGTTGCCTACGCCAGCCGGACGTTGACGCCAGCCGAGCGGAACTACGCAATAACCGAGCAGGAGTGCCTGGCCGTAGTTTGGTCCGTTCAAAAGTTTCGACCATACTTGTATGGTCGTCACTTCACCGTTGTAACGGATCACCATGCACTCTGCTGGCTATCCTCTCTCAAGAATGTAACCGGACGCCTTGGCCGCTGGATACTTAAGCTGCAAGAGTACGATTTTCACGTGGTGTACAAATCCGGCAAAAAGCACTCCGATGCCGATGCACTTTCACGCTGTCCGCTGTTGTCAACAGAGGAAAGTTGTCAAGCGCCGCCTTCGTCAGAGCCAGCTATTACTATTGCCTCCACCGAGCCCGTCAGCTCGGCGTTACCTTCTAATCTTCTCTCCTTGCAACGAGCTGACACGTACTGCCGCAAATTTATCGACCTTCTAGACGGTTCAACCCAACCTCTCAACAGCCGTTCACGTCGACAACTGAACAAATTTAAACTCATGAATGGCGGCTGCCTTTACCACGTCAACTATCATCCTACTGGCGACAAATGGGTCCCTGTGGTTCCGCGTTCCCTTCGGCAAGAGATAGTACGAACTTTTCACGACGATGCTACCGCTGGTCATCTTACCTACATAAAGACATACGATCGCATAAAAAGCCGCTTCTTTTGGCCTGGGCTTTCAACAAGTGTTGCCAAATTCGTTTCATCCTGTGAACCGTGTCAACGCCGTAAACAACCCACCTCGAGTCCATCTGGGACGCTACAACCCCTTCCCTGTCCTTCGGCTCCATTCGAAGTTGTAGGGATCGATCTGTACGGACCCCTTCCAGCCACCCCAGCCGGTAATCGGTGGGTTGTCACCGCGGTTGACCACCTGACCCGCTATGCCGAAACAGCGGCTATTCGCACGGGTTGCGCTTCAGAGGTTGCGGAATTCTTCTTGCAAGCAATCTTCCTGCGCCATGGTCCACCTCGCGTTCTGCTTAGTGACCGCGGAAGAACGTTTCTTTCTACTCTTCTTTCCGAAGTTCTTCGTGCCGCTGAAACCGTTCACAAGACTACGTCCAGTTACCACCCGCAGACAAATGGCATCACTGAGCGCTTCCACCGTACTCTTTCCGACATGATTTCCTTTTACATTCGACCGGACCACACCAACTGGGACACCATCTTACCTTTTGTCACCTACGCCTACAACACCGCTGTACAACAAACCACAGGATTCTCTCCTTTCTTCCTTGTCTACGGCCGTTCCCCTTCTTCGGTACTTGACACATCGTTCCTTTCTGCACCCGGATCTTCTACTGCAAGCTTGCCCGACCAGTTTGTTTCCCGACTTGCGCACTGCCGCAGCCTTGCCCGTATGAACACAGCAGCCTGCCAAAACAGCCGCAAGTCCCGCTACGATGAGAGCCATCGTTCTGTCTCCTACCAACCTGGGGAAGAAGTCCTACTGTGCACCTCTCTTCGTGCCCCTGGGTTATGCGAGAAGTTCCTTCCCCGCTTCATTGGCCTCTACACAATCCTCGCGCAGACCTCACCAGTTAACTACCGCGTAACCCCTACTTCCGGTGTCAGTGACCGCCGGTGCCGTGGAACTGAGATCGTTCATGTTTCCCGAATCAAGCCTTTTATTCGACGGGCTTCCTCTACCTGACTGTGACGGCCAGGATGGCCGCTTCCGCGGAGGGGGGATAATATTGTAAGCGCGAATCTTAAACGTCCCGTCATCAGGCCATAGCTCAGTATTATGACTGGCCAATACCGCCTTCGTGTTTCGTCGTCGTCGCTGCATTGGGTGCGTCCATCATCATCTCATCGCTCGTCGTCTTTCTCGGACGCGCGATCATCGCCATGGTGGTTGATCCTGTTCTGGCCAGGGTACCGCTCGTCGAATAAACGTCGTCCTCCAAGTCTCCTAGCATTGCCTCTCAATATATATATATATATATATATATATATATATATATATATATATATATATATATATAGTTTGACCCGCCGCGGTGGCTCAGTGGCTAAGGTGTTGCGCTGCTGAGCACGAGGTCGCGGGCGGGTTCGATTCCCGGCCGCGGCGGCCGCTTTTCTGATGGAGGCGAAAAGCAAAAACGCCCGTGTGTTCGAGATTTCGGAGCACGATAAAGATCCCCAGGTGGTCAAAATTAATCCGGAGCCCTCCACTACGGCGCGCCTCATCGCCTCCGTTGCGTTGGTGCGTTAAACCCTACAATCAATCAATCAATTATATATATAGTTTGGAAATGAGGGGCTCGTTAGGAAATACAGAAGGAAATGCCGGCAGTCTACAACGCCAAAGAAGGCATAGGGGAATGGTTGGACTGTTTTTACCGTTAGGGACGTTACAATATTATTTTTTTATTAATCACGTGATAAAGAAAGAAAGAAAAACACGCGCCCAGAGTGGGGACCGAACCCAAGCCTTCAGTCCCCACTCTGGGCTCGTGTTTTTCTTTCTTTCTTTATCACGTAATTAATAAAACAATAATATTGTAACGTCACTAACGGAAAAATAGTCTAACCATTCCCCTATGCCTTCTTTGGCGTTGTAGACTGCCGGCATTTCCTTCTGTATATATATATATATTTATAGATAGATATGAAAACTGCACGGAAATCTGCCACAACGCACTGTGGTGCACGCCAGGCGTTTTTGCGTAATTTTCGGAGCAACTCCGCCTGAAATGAGGCCTCTGCTTTCCATCAGCCACGAAATTTCGGGGCCGTGCCCATGAGAAAAATTCCCTGATTAATGGGGGTCTTTGGCGGAGATTTTCCCAATAGAGCGTATACTGCGAAACGGGCTCGCGTGCCCGTTAAGAAGGCATCAGCGCCTTATCAGTAAGCTTAACGAACGTCTGGGCGCTTAATGGTGGAAAACTCGATAACGAGCAACAGGCCAGTATGCCCTAGATTAGGTAGGATTATTCAAATAGGATGTCGGAAGAGATTTTCCACAACAAGGGGAATAACAAAAACAAGTTTAGTTCAACGTTCGCACGTTGGGATGTCGAACAATGGACGGAGAGCGTGGATTGTTTTTGAATTTTATGCCGAAACAGTTGGAGTGTTTTCTTATACATACAGCTCATAACTGGATATTTGTGTTTCATAGATAATTGGGATACTTCCTTGCGCGCATTCTTTAACAGCGGAGTTGTTGTTTCATGGCGTAAGTTCGCCGTTGCAGGAAAAAAAAAGCAAGAAAATGCCGAGCGCTCCTGAGCCCATGCCTCGCAGCGACCGCCGAGTCCCTGCTCTTTTTTGTATATCAGGTCTTCAACACACACTTACAACACAAAAACAACCACACCGCATTTGGTACAACACACACCGGCATTAACATACCAGCCGTGCCTCCGGCTAGGCTTTGTCATTTAATCATCACTTTAGAGAAATTAAAGGCTCCAGAAAACCCAACCAATCTGGTACTGGCTGCTGGACTCTCAGCCCCTCAACGAACTGCGTGACACTCTCCCGCAGAAACTGCCGGGCCGTTCGGGCATCCACGTCGCCATGGAGCCACGCCATGCGCGCCCTCCATATGCTGTGAAGGCCCAGAAGCATTATTAAATCGTCGGGGACTCCTTCGTTATTCTCTGTGGGTAAATACCGTATACCATACGGGGTAAGTGGGAAGTCTTTGTGTAAAGTTCGCTGCATAACATCCCAAAAGTGAACCGCCATCCAGCAGTGTATAAAAACATGGTCTATGTTATCCGGTTGTTTACAAATTGTACAGTCAGTACCCCACGGTGTATCTAACCCTCGCGCAGTGGCTTTAACAACAACAACAACAACAAAATTCCAGCACTATCGTCAAGCGCTACCGCGCATGTAAAAACAACACTCCAGCACTAATGCTGAAGATGAAAAGACAACCTGCTTGGGAGAAGTCACCGCTGAAGCCGCATTCTCTAAAAGCCTTTTTGGATAGTTGGAGGCGTGTACGAGTGTGTCAATCTTTCCCGAGATGACTTGTAGATCCCGCCAGCGCTGCCTCGAGTCGATGACGAAGAACTGGTGGGAGTCCACAATGCTGAGGATGACTTTGCATCGACCACTCGCCGCGAAGAAGACGAAGACCTATTCTATGCGTGTGACGACTTTTACTGCCACAGCAACTATGCAAATAAACAATGATAGTGAAACTTAACTACGTGTCCGGCAACGCTCACTTACAACAGCTCCACCATTCAAGTCTTGCGCGTGGGTGCAAGCTTCCCTGAGTTCTTTTTTTTTTTGAAGGTCTAGTGCATATTTATGATTGATTCTTAAGCCTTGGCCCCAGATACATTTTAAGTTGTCCTGCAGACCATGCTGGAACTTCGGATATGCAGTTTCGACGCATCGTTTTACCCTGTTAGACGCAGCCTGAAATAACCAAGAAAATACTTTCAGCTGATAATGTTTTTTTGTACTGGAGAAATGTAACTTGCGGCGCACTATCAACCGTCCAACTCTGCTTTGAATCTTAACATTTTGAAATGTCCACAAGCTAAGAAGGGCAGTAGAAACACGTCTACAACACATGAAATAATAAAAATTTAGCAGAAAACCTTGCGTAAAGCTGTGAAATAAATGCTTAAATCGCTGTGCTATACACCCAACACCTTTAAAGCTGTCGTCACTACTACTGACATATATTGCTGGGAAGACACTTTTTTAGCCGCCTTATAAGCAGACTTATGCCAATACATAAAGGCCCGGATTTTCGTATATAAAACGACATGCAGAAGAAGGAGAAATGGCTCTCGCAAATTTACTGACATAAGTATTTCTATGGTACTTACATGATTATGCAAAATATTACATCGAAATCGAATCTGAAAAAAAAAATTCTACAGCAGTTGCAGTAAAAAAGCCAATTTTATAATGTTTGAAGGGGCCATCAGTGCGAAATACACGTGTTTCATTAAAAGTACAGTTTCGTCCCGATAACAGTGGTACTAATTTTATCGCACACTTCAGTGAAATAATCGAGATATTGAAGAAAATAGCAGTAGCTTAGCTCGGCTATGCCAGGTAGCGTGAGCTAAGGTTCAGCTGGTTATTCTCAGGTTTCCTGGTTGTCTAGGATTTGCTGATTATCATGCTTACTGCTGCTAAAACGATTTACAATCCAATCTAATCCAATTCAATCCAATCTATCAAATCCAATTCAATTTAATCCAACCCAATCCAGTCGCGCTGGCAGCGGCTCCGGCGGGCCAGCTGTGCGCCGTGAGATGTCACTGTTTCTCGCGCATGCGCAGCACGGTTCTCCAGGAGCCACGCGAAACTGTTCAAGCTCGGCCAGTGTAGCTCACGCCACCAAAGATATGCAGTGGCGACTCCCCAGCGACGTTTTCTATGACGTCACAGAATCTTGTGTGATTGGCGGCTGCGGACCATGACTGCACGGTATTAGTGGGACATATAGTCCCGTTTTAACAGCAGGGCTCTTTAGGCCGAGCTTTTAACGTCCGTCGCACCAAAAAACCTCGAATCCTCAAGAAAAAAAATGTTAGGGAGGTTCCATGAATCGAACATGGGACCTTTGCACCGTGAAACCGGCAGCCTAACCACCGTGCCACCCGAAAGGCACGAGGGATACGGGGTTAGGAGCGGCGGGGAACAATAACACGTGCAGGCAACTGGAAAGAAAAGAAAACGCTTATCTTAGCCGGAATCGAACCTGCGTCCCACGCGTTATGAAACCGGCGTCTATCCTATTGAGCTATCATTTTTTTCTTTAATGCGTGGACAATTTATACACACTTACGATCACACATAACGACTAAAAGACAATACAAAAGCCAGCAGGCATCGGTGGAGAAGCACGAAGTCCAACTGCGTTTTGCGTCCTTCAAAAGTCAGGCGAGCGGATACACGCGTCCAAAAGATTCAACCAGACCGATTTAGTCACACCCAGATATGACACTTATCACACAATATACAAACTGACAGACAGCGAAGAGTAAGCACATCAGTTCAACAAAGGTCGGTAGTATTTCAAAGCTCACGCTAGCAGACGCGCGCATCCAGAAGATGCAGCCACTCCGGTGGATCACTCTGCGCCGCGTAACCTCCCGCACCAACGCTGCCTGCTCCCGAAAAATGCACTTGGTTGGCCTAGGGGGTTCCGCATGCCGATCAATCATGCGGCCCTTCCACAAGCTGCGTAAGAAGGAACTCTCAGCTACCATCGCATTCCGGGCGCACAGCATTTCCGTCGGGTTCGTAGCACGGGCGTTGGCTTTGGGCTTGGCCGTGGGTTCTAGCGCGTGCTAACGAGGTCCTCTCTGGGAGAGATTTGAGTCTGCGGATCCGGGCCTGCCTGTAATGGAGAATTTTCAGCTGCGCGTTCGAAAATAAATGTAAGGTGCAACAGCCGGATTTTCGACCAAGGGAGAGGGGCCTACAGCTTAGTTGTTCCTCCAGCCTTTCACCAGTAGTGCAAGCTGCTCCAATTTTTTTAAAGGGCAGAGCACTTTAGGGACTCGCATTGTCGTCGTAGATCACTCGCTGGACCTAAGTAGAGCCACACGGCGTTCCGTCGTAGCGGTTGTCGTCGCGGCCTACCCCAGAGGCTTCGAAAGACAAGCGGTTTATATGGTCATAAGCGTTCAAAACTCGTGAACCGCTGGCGCTTCTCATGCATCTCCCCGTTGTTTAGCGCGTAGAAAATTGCAGGTACATTTGAGGCAAAATATACGTGATTAACCGGTATTGCCCGCGTTCATTTAGTTAGGCACGCTTATTGGGTCGGTTTTTACGATAGTAAGCGGAAAAAAGTGGCAGTGCAACGCCGGCACGTGCGGCAGGAAAAGCGAGCACAAAAAGAACAGAACTCCCGCTGGCGCAGTGTCTGGCAGGGGGCGCGCGAGCAATGTGAAGGCGGGAAATTTGAATTGCATTGGGTGGTAGCAGTGAGCGGATAACGGCTCTACAGCCCATTATACAGCGAATCAGTGCTCTGCACTTCCGACAGCTTTCACATTGAGTAGAATGGCTTTAATTTGTATTGTATCACTTGAATGCTAACGGGCAGTTAACACACTGATGTTTCTGTTTTTTGTGCTTGCTGATATTACGTCACTACAACCCGTATTATGTCACTGAAACGTGGAATTTTGCTTTCCAATTTTTCAATTTTTGTTGCGTTTTTCGGTTCGAAAACGTCTTTCTTTGCTCGAAATGAGCTAAGTGATTTTCAAAAAACTCGTTTCTTCAAATTGAACAAACTTGTATTTTGTCTTCATTGCCCCTTTAATAGCGAAAGTTCGTGCCCGTTTGACGTGCACGTGCTTTACAGAAGTTTCCGCAAACATGTGTTATAGGCTTGCACGTACAGTAGCCGACCGTTTTTTTTCGGACTCCGAAAATTCGAACTTGCTGGAAATTCCGGACTTTCCCGAGGAACTGACAGTTGTCCCATTGGAGTAATGTATGTGAACAATGGATATTTTGGACAAAAGAAAGCCAAAAGTTCAATTTTTCGGACAAAATTTTCCGCGACAGAGCCACGGTGCGACTTCAGGACGACGCCATTTTGAATTTTAATCACCCGGCTAGCTTCGGATTGGATGGGGATTGACTTTACTAACGCCAGGGTAACCAACTTTATCTCTCGTGACGTTTCGAGTGTTTGCTGCAGTGAACAGCAACATAATGTTGTTCTAGGAGCTAACGGACGACAAGACCGTGCGCAAAGTGACCATGCTGCCGCAAAGCGACCCTGACTCCGGTGAAGACGCTCCCGACCGCCCGCAACCGTCAACGCAAGACACTGACAACGCTGTGGCGTTGTTGTCGAAATGTTTACGAGGAAAACGGGACATTCGCCGAGATGCAAGTAGACGTTCTCACGCGAAAGAGGAACCATTCGCGGCTTCTTCAGTCGTATTAAACAAATTAAAGTTCGTTTTTGCGACTCGCAGATTATTCGGAGTGCTCTTTTATACGGACTAATTTTCGTTTCCCTCCAGGTCCGAAAAATCAGTCGGCTTTTGTACGTGTTTTCAAGTTATTATTTCAGGCAACTGCTGAGGCAAGCTCCAACAATCCCGTTAAACCATTTCAGAATTGCGATGCATGAAACCGTAGAGCAGGAAAGCGTCTGAGGCGGTGGTATCTGTTCTCCCACTTTTGACATTTTCTGCGTAATCAGCAACAGCCGTCGCCGCGAGCGGTATAATTGCATTCACGACACTGTAATCCACCGATAGGGGCCAACTGGCCATGAAGAGAAAATACAACTTCGTTTAATTTGAAAGAACTAGGATTCAGTTTTTTAACGAAAACAAAGCAAGAAGTAATAAAAAACTTTCACATTTTGCGCCACATTGACGTGTTATGAGCAAGAATGATGTCATACGGGCCAACCATAAAACATAATTTTTAGTGCGTTAACTGCACGTTAGCATTCAAGTGATGCGGTCAAATGGAACTAGAGGCCCCATTACAGACGTCCAGTGATGTTTCGTCGCGACAGGTCAGTTAGGCGGCCGCCAGTCACACAAACAAGGTTCCGTGACGTCATAGAAAAGTTGCGAGAAATTGGCTAGGGGGTCGCGACTGCTACACACGTTTTCTTTATTATCTCCGTTATTTGTTCGAAGATTGCGATGATATTCGTATCATTGTTATCGGGACTAAGCAATCTTTCAAATAAACTCAACTTGTATGTTGTCTTCATGGCTCCTTTAAGTGTCCCTCTGTAGCGTAGAAAAAGTTGAACAGGAAACTACAGAGATAAACACCATTAATTATTTGTTTCTAAAAAAAATTACAGCACCGTTCGTCGAACAACAAAATGTGAAAACGTGACAAAACAGCGATTATTTAGTTCAAAGAAAAAAGCCTTTCTACCCTTCTCGTCTCTTTAATAAGAAGTTCCACAGAGCTCTGTGGAAAGCTCTTGATTTCCTATTAATCATTATTAATCATTTATCCAGCCAGCATTAGATACGGCATTGGCTCTAGTTTAGCGATTCTCCGAACTAAGCCTCGTTTCCGGGGAACAGAAGCACTAATAATGAATGGACAGTGCAGATATTTCAAGCCTTACAAAGCTTCATCTGCCGCGGGGCTTCCTGGGCCTCCATATTACATGGTGGCGCCTAAGAGCAGGAAATGTAGGATCCATTAGGAGCGATGCTAAGAGCAGCGAGCTAAGTAGCGTTCCATTAACGTTTAATTGGGCGATACGTTGCGTGAGATAGCCCTAATTAATTCAATGCGAAGTTTGCATTAATACGGCTCACACATGCGGCGCGGCAGTTCGACATCCCGTGTTTATTCTGAATGCACGATGAACTTCTGTCGTCTCTCGCGCAAAGAAGAAAAAAAAACAGCCGAAAGTTTTTATTGGGGGGGTTGCCATTTAGTGCGTAGTATGCATAGTTTACTCGTTCTCTGAGCGCTGCTGTTTTATCAAACTGTTACCGTATGCATTCGATTAAAGGGCGGTCACGAATATAAGGCGAGTGTGCAGCTTGGAGAGTCAAAAGGAATTGCCGTGTGAACATACTGAGCTTTGAATATAAGGGGGGGGTATGACTTTGAGACTACGGATTTTGGAAAAAAACGTCGCCTTATATTAGAATAAATGCGCTATTTCGTATGTCCATGGAGGGCTGCCGTGGAACTCGCGACAAGAAAATACTAACTGATTAGTTTCTAAGCTCTATTCGTGGTTAATTACGGTTCTATCAGCACGCGAACAATTCGGGCACACGTGGCGGCACTAACGCGTTTTTTTTTCCCCGGAGAGTGAGTGAGCGAATATTTTATTGGAGCAAGGAGGGGGTGTGGCATACGGTGGGGAGAGGGGATGGAAGGCCAGAAAATACCAATTAAGGACCGTATTCAAAGATGGGATTCTTGTTGAGGGGCCTAGATATGTAAACTTTCATGAAATTTTGAATGGCGTGAAAAAAGTTTTCTTACGTTTTTTTTTTCAAAAAGTACGAAAAATTGAAAAACGACGATTCTGTACAGATCTCTAGAAAATTCGACATAATTAAGTCGAACTCCTTAGATGTCTCATCAAACGCGAAAACTGACCGTAGTTGCTGGCGACTACACGAATGAAGCCAAATTACGGTCGCGACAAAAAGGAAATATGTAAATAATATATACATCGAACCCTCTTTGGATTCGAATGGGATTTGAGTCCGGGCTGTGAAGAGCCGCAGCCAAGTGCGGTAACTACGGAACTAACCCTGTACCGTGCCGGGATGGAAAAAGTATTATCCGGATGCGTGCAGCATGACAGGTGTACGTGACGGCACCGCAAGCAGAATGCAGGAGCGACGAAGACTCAGATAATCGCCGTACGACATGGGGCGAATTTCGCCTGCGAATTCGCAGTTGCGGCGCCGCCCGTGCGGCAAAACGATTTATTTTCCCAATTTTCACTGCTGCGACATATTGCCAAATTCTAGGTTGCGTTCACAAGAGAAGTTCGATCTTCCAAACATTTGGAAATTAGCCACAGCAACGAGAATAGATACTTTTTGGGGCATGAGCGGCGCAGCATCTGCGAATTCGCAGGCGAAATTCGCCCCATGTAGAGCGGGCTTTAGGGCCGTATTCTGAGTCCCTCCTCCACTCCCTTCACTCGGCTGAGGGGACGATTCCACAATGCTTATGCATGGTGAAATCAATTTCAAGGATCTCCTCCACTAAAGCCTCGAGTGAGGAAGGACTTAGAATACCAGGGTTAGGCTCCTCATAAAATTTTCTCTTAACACTTAAAAGAATGTAATTGTTACATGCATCACACAAGTCCCAGCAGAGCTTCCGCTCTCAAAATCTGCACACGATTTCACGTTAAGGCATTGATTTCAGAAAGCGTTTCACTCAATGAAGATTGGTCGCATCACGACGAATGTCCCCGCAGGAGCTGTTTTTTTTTTCAATATAATCCTGAAGAAAAAAAAGAGCGTAAAAAATCTGTTTTTCCCTAATGCGTCTGTTTTTTTTTTCAACCGCTCACATCATAGAGGGGCCTGGAAGTCTTTACCGGATTTGAATGGCTTCGAATGAGTCGGCTAGAATGAATGTTTTGGCTGCCGGTCGGGTGTTGAGGCCGTAGCAAATACGGTTAAGAGCGCCATCGATGGCACGGAGTTTGCCTTCCAGCGTCGTGGCTGAGGGAGAGTTGACGGCCAACGGACGGGTTCTGGGGGCTGGTCCATGCTACGCCATTATGCGAGGTTGCCGCGCTGGCGTCGGTATAGACGTCGATCTCCGATTGGGAAGCTTTTCTCCAAGTGATGGGGACGTCGAGACCGTGTTGCCGTTCCCGAACGGGGATCGGTTTGATGAGATTGCTGTTGAGGTTTTCGGAGATTGCCCAGAAGGGCCGATGACCGGGATTGCCTTCTTCTCGTCCAATGATTTAAGAAGGAACTCTTGTCGGGTGAGCCCGTATTTGGTGTTCAGGAACGTTTATGTAAACGCTCATTATAATCATCACAACCGGGTGGGGTCCCTTGTCTCGGACTCCTTGAGATTTGCCCATTGTGAGGGCCCTCTTTACTAGCCGAAGCTGGTCTTCGAGGTCGGTGTTCGAGAGGACTCTCTCCCATCGCTCACGGTATTGGATTTAGTTTAGGGCTGGCTGAGCACGCCCATGTGACGTGAGTTCACCCTTCGCCTCGCAGAAGGGACATATCGCGGAGTACACGTTAGAGGTAATGAGGTGGGCGTTTGTTAGGTGTCGGATCACATTCATCTGTTATAGGTGGATGATTGTTTCCTGCTTTTCGTGAGCTCTTGTGTGTGGGGGTGGATAGTGCCTACGTACCAGCCTGTAGAACTGGGTAATCTAATCTCCTGGTAAGGCACTGTCGGATGTTCAAACCTCGAATCGCATTCCGGTTTACTCCGGCAAGTCAATTCTCGGTCTAGGTGATGGGCGGCTGCGTTGCCAGAGGGTTCCGTGTGAGCAGGTGTCCACACACTTTTGATGCTTCTTTTCAGAGGATTTTGTCGTATGATGTTCATGGCCTGGAGGGAGATTCTTCTTCTCATGTGACCATAGCATCTCTGCTGTAAGACAGTTATGGCTGTTGTCGTATCTGTTCGAGGGTTAGCTAATAGAATAGCCGTTTCCTGCGCTTGCATGGTGGAGCCACGACTTATTCTCGTCTCTTCGCAGCGCCGCTTTTCTAGCCTACTTTGGTAACAACCAATTGAATACGTATCCTAAATTAAAACAACGCTGCCATTCATGTCGCTGCACTTTTGTTTTGCCTTAAATTTACCCAAGGTGACCTGTGTGGTGCGCGATTACAGTGCCCATGGTTTGGAACAATTTTGCCTATATATATTTTATTTTCGTACTCGCCATTATAGAATGCACACAAATGGTGGCTGGGGTTCTTTTTTTCGCAGTCCGAAAATGAGGGTTCGAAATTTCGGAACAAACCCCTGCAAGACGCAGCTACCCAGCCCAGGGCCTGCAGATCGAAATCTCACCTGTGGGTCGGCCCGGAGCTTCCGCATGTGGGGGATACTTCGCTTGGTGCGGGCTCGAGGCACGGCGCGGTGAACGAAGTGGTACTCGTTCTTGGACCCAAGCACCTGCGTCAAGGAAATGGAGAAAAAAAAAGTTGCAGAGTATACCTCCGAGCGCATTCTTATGAGAGGAGAACACGAAAGCGTTAGTATATTTAGTTAGTGTATTTATATTTAGTATATTTAGTCCATGCATGTCTATTTAGAAATACTTTCGATTTATTCATATTTATCCATAACCACGTGACCAAGCATTCTGGGGACAGATACTGGTACTGAAGTAATTTATGCAGGAGTTCTCCAGACTCACGGAACGAGACAATGTCGTTCTCCAATCTCAACTAGTCCAAATATTCTCCACTGATCCGTAATATTGGCCTATGTCAGTAAATACTGCTCAATACCCTTTCAAGACATGCCTTGCACTATTTTACGAGTTATGTCTCCTGGTATTACTCTATGAGCGGGAACTTCTCGCTGTTCCTGCTGACGATATCCTGCTAGTGTATCTGTCCCACATGTCATCCGAGCGTTTTATGTAGGTCTGCTTTATTCCAGGATCTTCCAGAGCTTTCAGTACTTCCGTGTTGTCCACAGGACGAAACATTTTTTTAGACTACAAATACTGGGCTGGTGGTCTTATTATATTACCTATAATTTCCTATATTCTTAATAATGACATTGCACCATCCGCTGAGAAAGTGAGGCACGAACCCATATATATCATGCCGATTACTATACGCCCCGAGTACATACAAAACCTCATACCCTACTCCTCATACCTCATACCCTACCCATACCCTACTCCTCATACCTCATAGCATACTCAGAGCCTACTTCTCATACATCATACCTCATAGCCTACTCATACCCTACTCCTAATATTTCATAGCCTACTCATACCTTACTACTCATACTTCATAGCCTACTCATACCTTACTACTCATACTTCATAGCCTACTCATACCCTACTCCGCATATAATCCCATACCCTACTGCTCTCTTTATTGGTTACAATATGCATGGTTTCTCAAAGATAGGGGGCATGTACTGTTGCCGGTCCCATGTCCGATTACACTGCATAAACGGCACCCGTGCTAATCAGTGTATGCCTTTTGGCAGTAGATGAAACACCTTCACAAAGAACAGCGGTCACGACTTTTGAAAGAAATCTATCAGACAAGGTGGCGTTCTTGTTATCAGTTCGGGCGTTTTGACAGCCTCCAACATAAAGAGACACCGCAGCCGGAAATCTAACACACGGCATCGCACACAGCATATGACGTTTTAGACCTGACACCTGAAGCGGTGTTTTTTTATTCAAAGAGACGTTCCGGAAAAGGATGTCCACACAATAAGGTCTATGTGCACATAAAAAAGGTATTTCGGCAGTACTACCACGTCAAAAGGAACACCTCATATATGCGTAAGCTGCCTCCTAGCAGATCATCTGAGGAAGGTGTGGAAAGGGAATGTTATGAGTTAGTGAACGTAGGTGGGGTAGCTCGCCGAAAAGAAGGACCGGAAGAGGTGTTTACGCTGAAGCAAGAAATGGAACAGAGCTGACTTTAGTGAGTGACGTAGAAACGGGTCAAGGTCTTCCACTGGCACAAAGAGTGAAGGTTGGGATGGAAGTATCTCAACTAAAACTTCATGGTAAAGGATCAATCAAGATTTTGAGAAAGAAGGAAGAGAAGTAAAAAGAAAAATAGAGAAAGTGGACCGTCGTAACTACTGTTATTTCCCATACGTAGTTCACTTATATATGGGCACGTGGGAATGAAATGCGCATCATCACGCTGGTGAAAAGAAAAAATGCATGAAAAATTAGATGCAACATGCTCGCATCAAGACACACCCAAGTGATGCGTGATGTCGCTACCATTACGAGAAACAATAAAATAACTGCGGAACGCAAAAGTCAGGAATGATGCTGAAGAACGTAGGTGGTGTGCTCGGCGAAGGAGAAGGGAGAATGGAAGAGGAGGAGGAATTCAGGAAGAAAACGCGTAACAGGGGAGAAATGCACATGACTCTCAAAACGGAAGTGGGTACACGCGTCGCTTCTCTGTTCTGCAGTGAAAGCGCAAACAACCCACACCTACCCCTGGATAACAGAATTGCCAGGCTCTTCCTGAGTCAATGCTACCTCACTATGTACCACTTATTTAACGCATGCCCAGGCTGCAATGCTCCCTTGGTGCCAATCAATCAAAAACTAGTTTTGACGTCGCCGCCGCCACAGTGCTACCTCAAAGCCAGGGCTTTGCTGCCAAGAGGTTGTTACGTAGACACTGACGGGGGTCTTGTCTTTTGGGCATCGCGGAAGCCCTGGCGTTCCTTTCACGATAACCAGGTTACGCGCGGTTCTTTTGTTGCTTCCGTGCCTGAAACTTGATTTACCCGACGCCGTTTTCTGTTTTTGTTTTTTGCTTCCTCGCGAGCTTCCCCAATTTTCCACTTCACGGAGACAGGGGCGGGATATGACAGCGCGTTGTTGAGTGGCTTGTCATGCCTTGTTGCGTATTGTCCCTGGCTAACAACGCGGCAGGGGCCACGCATCCTGGGCTTCCCAGGCACCGATATTTTGCTTGCAGCTCAGATATTTTTAGAGCGAAAGCTTTCTTAGATGGGCCGATGGCGTCCGGAAAAAAATATAATAAATCTATAGACACACGGTGGCGCGTGCGTTACACCGGGATCGCATTGAATCAAAATGGTTACTTGTAAATCGCGACAAAGGAATGGGTCTCCTCAGCGGCAGCAACTATACTCGAGAAACATCCCACAACACCGGGACGAGTCACCGAGCTCGTGTGGGTCCCGGCTCACTCACTCGTGGAAGGCAACGCCACCGCCGACCACTATGCCCGAGAACTAGCCATCCGGGCCGAGGAAGAGCAACCGCACCCCGTCACGAGTTACGAGGAGATCGTCGGCCTATACAAAGAAAGTAGAACGAGGCTTCCGAAGCCGCACAAGCAACTAAGCAGACGGCAGCAGACGATATTGCGCCGCTTACAGGCAGGTTCGCTCGCACACCCGGCGCTTCTGCACAAAATGTACCCTGCAGAGCACGAAAACACATGTCCGTTCTGCCGGTGAGACGGCACTCTCGCGCACATTATTGGGGAGTGCAAAAAACTAAAGACACCCCTTCCCCCCTCCCCCAATTCTAACCCGCTCGAGCGATGGGAGACCTTACTGTCCAGCTCTGACCTCGCCATTCAGCAACAGCTGGTGGCTGTTGGGTCCTGCGAATAGGGAACCACCCTATATGGGGAACCACCCCATAGGGACACATATGGGTCCCGCGAATAGGGAACCACCCCATCTGGTGCGTGCGCGCACCATTCTTTATTTGAAGCTCAGTAAAAGTTGTTCACTCACTCACTAGATAAGACAGTACGCGCATCGATCATGAAGGAGTGCAGTAGTATACCTCTAGCTCATAAACCCCGTATCGGAGTGCATACCGATCATTTTTAGAGCTACGCGTTTACTTACTGCGCCAAAAATTGTCGCATGGTTTCTTTCTTTGTGTGCGATGGGTCTTTGAAGGTATGAGAATTGATTGGACGCGCTTTCAGCGAAGGTGGCACACACTTTTTTGCTTCCGAGCTGCTCACAACTTTCTTTACGAAGGGATGGTAATTTTTTTTATCCTTAGCAAAGCACCCAATAGTTGCACCCCTTAAACTTGGAGCCGTGTAGCCTTATTTCATAAAATAGTTCGCAAGGTGCGCGTTCTAAGGGGGAACAGAAAGCCTGTTATAGATAAAGCGTAAAGGAAACGTAAGGTATGTCATGTGCGAGTGAACTAGAAAGCTGACACTGACATCCTAACGCAGATACTATTCCCCCTTTGCCGCGCACACACATACTTACCATCACATAGACGCACCCGCTTGCGCGCACAAAAGAAAAGCCAGGAGTGAAGAATGCCAAGGAGGCGGTAGAGGAATTAGTTCACATTTTAAGGACGATAATCTTTCTTGGGCTACCTAAGCGCAAACATTTTGGTCTGTCTGTCTGTCTTTATGTCTGTCTGTCTGTCTGTCTGTCTGTCCGTCCGTCGGTCTGTCTGTCTGTCCGTCGGTCTGTCTGTCTGTCTGTCCGTCTGTCTGTCTGTCTATCTTCTGTCTGTCTGTCTGTCTGACTGTCTGACTGTCTGACTGTCTGCCTGTCTGACTATCTGTCTGCCTGTCCGTCCGTCCATCCGTCCGTCCGCCCGTCTCGCGATTCAGCTACCGGCCAAAAGTTGAAAGGATTCTTGAACGAGAAGCATATGTAGGCGAAACCATTCCAGTCTACGAACTCTGGCACCGTACCTCACACTTGTCAACATGGTTAAAAAAAGAGAAATCATTAGGCACACTTACATTAGAAGTTACCAATTCTGCACCTTAAAACGCCTCTAAATACCCAGATAGTTTTGCATTGATTTCACAGCAGAGGAACAATTAATGTTGTGAGCGCGCGCGTGCCCTGCTCGCGGAATGAGAACGGAAAACTGCGAACTCAGTGACTCAGCGTGCGAATCGAAATCCGAAACTTGCCGGGACATAATTACGGCAAAAGAAACAAGACCAATAAAATAGTACAAATGTATTTCCAAATAAAAATCAAGGGATGCGGAAGCTCTTGTAAAACACTCCAAACTCCTTACGCGTCACGGAACTCACATTGCTTACCTAAATATTCATTAGCCGCAATAAAAGCAAAAATTTGGCTTGCAAGTTGTCGGTGTACTTTTGAACTTGGCAGGTGCACCTTAGCGAGCCAAATTTGCTTTTTAAGAAATGCATGATTGTCGGAAAAGCGAAAATCTTAAGAAAAAAAGAGGAGTTAACAAGCACTGAACGTAGCGTGCCCATTGTGGTTGGTAGGCGGGTTCAGCATCAGGAGATTAAAAAAGAATTCAGTTCCATTTCACTCTATGAAGGTGGACAATCAGTGGAGCTGTTCGTGTGTTATTAGTAGGCCACAAACTCCCTTTCAAACCGCGCGTTGGCGGGGGGGAAGCGTTCGGAGGTGTAGTAAATAGGCTTCACAGCCAGCTTACAAAGGCGAAGCCCACACTGATCTCCTTAAAGTCGTCTTCCCTTCGAAACACCCACGCATTGCTGAAAAGACATATTTCCATGGGCAGTATACACCATCTCACAAGATAATATGAAGCGCCGAAGGCGGACAGGTGGTCGAAGGGAGAGGACACAGCGCGAAAGAACACGTGCGTTCAGACACGACAGGGGCATAGCTCACGGGCTTGGGAGCCAAGAGAACGATGGGAGTTTTTTACAGCGGAGCTGTTGTATGTAGAACTTTTTCGTCCGTCTGCTGAAGGTCGTGCGTCACGCAGCGAGAGAAACTGGTTCCCAGACCCACCGATAGAGGGCGCAGTGGTCTCGCAGGGGCATCCTCCCTCTGACGTTTAGCAGCCCATTCATTTTGAAGAATCGCGGAATTTGCGCGGCGACGGTGCTGCCATTCTCGGGCGAGCGTATGTTGATGTTCGAGGCGAGACAAGAGAACCACAGCTCCAGTGTTGCCGCTGATTTCGCACTGGGTGGAACCGGGCTACCTTTTTTTGTCCTACGGACGCAAAACAACGGGGGTGAACCTATAACAGCTCCACTCTAAAAATAAGACATTTGTTCAGAGGACCAAAAAATTATTCCTCAATCTTTTCCCGGTAGCACAGAACGGCGTGTCTTCCAAAGCTGCGATGCTGAACTAGCATTTGAGATGTTATTTATTCACCTGGCGGGTAAGTTTAACCCGGTGGAAGTAATATTACTCGCTGCGTAGGTTCCTTCAGGTTGCTTTTGCAAAAAGAATAAGCATTCCCATATCCTTCTTTTCCAAAATGCTGTTACGACAGGACACCAATATTTACCACTTGGTCGTGGTGCTAGCGACACTGTTTCGCTTTTCTGGCTGGCAAACAAAAATGCATTGTATCTAATTCTCTGGGTCGCCTCGTATGAAACTATCTCTGTACCGCCGGCTATAGTTCTGTTTGTATTACAGCGAAGAAACATCCTAGTTGCTAAAACATTAATTGTTTAAACAACGTCCACATCCGTACAAGGCTTATAAATCGGAGTTCCGGGTTTATGCGGCAATTGAATTTTTAATGCTTCACTTAATTATTTCTGTGTTGAGCCAACTAGTGAACCCGTGTGTCCGTCGGTAACGCTGAATGCGTCACACTGTCTCCGCATACGAAAACTCTAGTAGCATTAGGCCTCGGTATTCTTATGTACGACGGCTTATAATTTTCCTAGAAATGTCTTCTAAGCATTGCATTTCTGCACAACGGCGAAGCCAACTTTAGAGCTGCTGGTTGTTTTGCTTTTTATGAAAATGCTTGCGGTATTATGGAGGTATTAGTTAATAGGCTCTAGAGCATTCATATTGCCGTGAAAGTCTTTTTTGGTAACACATTTGTGTACTGCAGTAAAACCTACTTTAAATGGCTTGATGTGTAGCGCTTTTTTTTATACCCTTTGATGTATTTAGTGAAGGCCCTGCGGATTTTATACTTTAACACCAGGCAGCGCTTAATCCCCATAAAAGTGTCTTCCGAGCGACGCATTTAAGTACGGCATTGACGTCGACTTTGGAAAGGCTCGGTGTATAGCCGGTGGCGTTCGCGTTCTTCTGTCCATTTCTCCTTTGGGCATTCTGTAATTTCGTCCACTATGCCCCAAACAGCCATCACTATTCGTTTGTTGAAACGTTAGGCTCCCTAGCCAAAGTTGACTGCCAAACGAGGTTAAAGCCGACAGCATGGTAATTACAGCAACATTAAACCAAAAGTAAAACTAAAATGATAAAACTCCACACTCACCGCTGTTTCACTTCAGGCGACTAGGGGGACAACTTTTTTTTTTGTCGTCATCTTACGCCGCCCTCCTCCGACTAATAGAGACGGATCGCGTTCCAAATAAGTCACGCCACACGCCAGCGCCGAATTCCCGGAGAAATTCCAAATTCCGCCTGCGTTTGGCTCGCCAACGTCGTCGTTCCTATTCGTTAGGGGCGTTCTCGACGTGCACGAACGAGTTCGCACTCCGTAAACAGGACTTTCAAGTTAGCCGACGAAGTTCACGGCGTCCTCCTGAGTCCAGACGCCTGCCGCCACTCGCTGCTACGCGCCGCCACAAACTCAATAGTCGGCGCCCCTGCGGTGCCACTACTTCGCTCTCCTTACCTTCTCTGGGGATATTCTAGGAGCTATATTTGGGAGAAGAAGATTTGCGAGTCTGAAGAAGTTCCTCAAAGGCTTAACCCAGAGTCTCATTGGTATTCCCGTCGCGGCGAGTCGATATTTCGAGGCTGAAGCGAAAGAACCTCTGCGCTGTGTCTGAAAGGACTTAAAAAAGGCCTAATCAGGTCACGTGATGCTTTTAGGGGCGAAGCACCTTAAGGCAGAGGCTTGTCCGGTGGCGGGCGTCCGTGATCACGGCACACCACCGTGTAAATCGAAACATCTGTGAACAAAAGGTTCACAAAAGATTAACAAGAACAAAAAAAAGGTCCACAAAATCGTGGAGAGAGAGAGAAAGAGGTAGAGAGAGGGGGAGAGAGAGTCCTCGTGGCGAGCCGTGCTGCGAATGCGCGAGGATCATTGGGTTGGATTGAATGGGATTGGGTTTGGATTTGGATTGGATTGGATTAGATTAAATTAGATTGGATTTGAATTCGGATTGGTTTGGATTGGAATGAAATTGGTTGGATTGAATTGGATTTGTATTGGATCGGATTGGAATAAAATTGGTTAGATTGAATTGGATTGGATTACATTATATGGAATTGTGTCGAATTGCATTGGATTGGAAATCGTTTTAGCAGCAGTAAGCACTATCACGGGTTATTTACGGTAAGAACGATCCTCAGTGCTTCGCCCACTCGTCATGATTCACTTCGTGGAGATGCGTGAATTCTTTTCACTCCCTCGCTCTTTTTCGCCGATGAGAGAGGAGGGAGCGGTTCGTGGCTTGTCAGCATTACCTGGACGTATTTCGCTGAACAGAAAAAAAAAAAGGAAAGGCAGGAACGACCGAGTGGATTTCCGTGCACCACCATGTCATGTCGCCTCTACGGAGCGTTAACGTTGGCATCGCCCGCTGGCGCTTGCGGGAGAAATCGATCCAACGTGCTCCCAGCAAACCGCATCATTCGTGTATTTTTCGACAACGTCGATAACTACCCCCCCCCCCCCCCTCCCGCGCACGCTGTAGGGAGCAACATTCTGTATAGAGTTTTACTATGCGGAGGTGTACCCGGTGTGTGGGTGAGTAGGCGCGTCTTGGTTATCTTGTTTTCTTGTGTTTATGCGTACTGGTGCGTTTGTTCATGCGTTAAATATGCAAAATAAATGTAGTGACTGATTTAGCCGTTATTCTAGCGTTGCTGTTGAGAAAAAAAAAATTAGCAGTGGCTTAGCTCGGCTATGCTGGGATATACGTAGCGTGAGGTTTCCTTCTTGCCGTCTTTGGTTTCCTGGTTGTTTAGAATTAGCTGATTATTATGCACACTGCTGCTAAAACGATTTCCAATCCAATCCAATCCAGTCATGGCGGCGGCGGCTCCGGCGCGCCAGCTGTGCGCCCTGAGATGTCACTGCTCCTCGCGCATTCGCAGCCACGCGAAACTGTTCAACTTCGGCCATTGTGGCTCACGCTACAAAAAGAATTCGAGAGGTGAAAGGAAAAACTTTAGTATAGTGAAGGCGAGTTTTACTGTAGTCCACAAGGCGTGTTTTAGTGTAGAAACACCAAGAGAGTAAATAAGAAGAAATCTCTCCGCTGTGAAGCCTCCAAGGATAACAAAAAAAAAACTGACATTTCTGGTTCATGCCGCACTGCCAGAAAAGACAACCAGAAAGAAGCTACAGGGTGAAGCTCATGACGTTCTGGCTCAAAACGAAACAGAAGACTCGTGCAAAAAATCATCGACAAAAACCGACTGTCCGGGAATCTTGACAACGTCAAAAGAGGCGGGTGCAGCAGCGAAAGGCAGCTTTATTACGGTACCGCCCAGTCTCGTCCCACGCGCGAAACCGCGGGAGCCCCGAAAGAAGATAAAAGGGCGGAACAAAGCACGGTACACAGATCGGCGGCAGAGCTTTCTACTCCGCCCTGACGCACAGTGCAGCAGGCCGGAATCTCAGGAGGCCACAGAAATCCCACAGGCTCCAAGAAAAAGCAACACCAAACGCAGGCGTACCGAACGCCACCCAGGCAATGAGAGGCATCGTCTGCCTAAGCAATGCGACCGTACATCTCGCTTTTCTTTTTTTTGGTAGTGCAGTGAAAGGCGTCACCAACCGTGTAACGAGGCATCCAGTCGAGTGAGGAGAAAATTAGTCACTATATTGCAGACGTATGACCTTGTTGCTTGAGGTCGTGGGCTGGCCGTAGCCTCCCTAAAAAAGAGGTTTTCTCCGACAGCCAAATGTCACGCGTGTCTTTCAGGCTACCGCCGCACTGTGTGAGCGAAGTACCCAGGCCTGAGACCCACACGACCATGGAAGAAGCCCTTTTATTTGGGGAATTTGCTGTTTGTTCATCCCTAGCGCCAGGGGAGCATTGCGGGAGAACCAACAGCTTCCTTTGATCTCACTTTCATCTTGCGACGGAGCGGCAATGCCACAAATAACTCGCGTGTTTGTGTAGAAGCGCATTGCGCTGCGGAATTTGTAGGCTGCGCCGCCCCCCCCCCCCCCCCCCCCCCTTTCCCCGCCTTTCAGTTCCCTTTGCTACATTATCCCCCTCTAAACAGTGTTACGTTAGATTGCATTTGCTTCGAACTCCCGAGTTTACGTCGACTTGGTTCTGAGACTCTCTGGCCCTTTGTGGAGTGGCTGTCTTTGCTGCCTTTGAAAGTTTGCTTTTCCCAATGTAATCACGTCCGACCTGTGGGGAATGAGACGCTAGTCTCAATTTCTTACATCCCTTTTTGCGAAGGAGCCGTGTTTCCCATTTCTCGAATGAAAACCGGCCAGTGATATATGCAGGCGGGTAAATTATGTTTACTCGGAGTGCAATTTCGGGATATGCGTCAGACATTTAAAGAGAGTAGCAAAAACACATTCTCAACGATAAAAAAAAGATGCGGGTTATTACACGCTTCAGGAGTTATGGAAGGTATTTTTTCTGTCGAAGCAGGTTCGCGACTTAAAAAAATATAAGCCATAGGAATTTTTATTAATGCAGCCTTCTGTCGGCACATACCAGCGTTCGCCACGAACGGGAATATTGCCGTGAGATTCTGGCTTTACTTTTTGGTTCAAGCTTTACTTGGCTTTCAACCCAAGTAATGCTTGAGCGATGCTGGCACATTGATACAAAAAATCACATCCCCTCCGTCTAACAACGGCGATGGTTGACACGCGAAGCTTTCGTGCGTGCAAAAATCAAATGGCAAAGGGCCAACGTCAAACACGCTGCAATCAAATACAAACCGTCAACGACCAAAGTGCAAAATGCAAGAGAAACGTTTTGAAGACGATAGTCTTTCTTGGGCTACTTAAACGCAGAAATTTCGGTCTGTCTCTATGTCTGTCTGTCTGGCTATGACTCGATTCAGCCACCCGGCCAAAGTGAAACAGAAGCTGCGCAATAGTCTTATGTGCCCACCGCCAAATCTGAATGTCTGAATCCGCTGTTAATGTTCATACTTGTCAACATTGGTGAGCAAGAACAAGTCATTACGCAAATATAAAGCAGAAAGTCAACACATAAGTGATTTAACAAGACTCTGGTGCGATTTAGTTGGTTCATGATCTAGAAACTTCAACAGCGCGAACTGACAGGACGAAAGACGAGAGTCACAAACGACAGCGCCCGTCTACGTCGTTTGTGTCTCTCGGCTTTCGTCCTCTCAGTTCGCGTTGTTGAAGTTTCTACATAAGTCATATTTGCAGTGTTTTTTTATTATAAATTCGCAGATTTATTGTTTTTGCGATAGCAAATAAAATACTACATCAACTGCAGAAAATCGTCGCCTACTGTTGCCAGCGCTACTATAGCTCCTGGAGGCATTTAAGAAATAAAACGGCAAACGCAATGAAAGGTTCCACTAGATAGGTTCCACGTTCCTCTTGGCACGCTCGTGGGGTAGGGGAACGTGGTTCTATAAAACGTTGTAGTAGGATGCCTCGATTCACGCGCGTCTACGCCGTACGACAGCGCTGGCATCGAGGCACCCGACTTGGGGCAGTGGAACGCGGCAAATTTAAATTGACTTGAGCAAACTTCTAGCGTGTTATCTTGGGAGGAACGAGACGGGAGAGGAACAGCATGAGAGGTGAGCGGGAAAGAGAAGGCAGGCATTTACTTGGCAGGGGCGCCAGTCGACTGTCGTCCTTCGTTGACATTTGCAACGAAAGGAGCAGATACGCGGCCATTTTTTTCTTTACTTCACACACAATCATCATAATCGTCGGAGAAAGTTGGCTTTCCTGCAGTTCGATTTTGGTGGACTACAGTCGACATTAGTAAGACATAGAAAGCTTCGCTTTACATTTGCGGCTGTTAAGCATGCTTATTCCGTGAGCGAGAAAAAAGAAAAAAGAAATATAAAGTTGTGTATAAAAAAAGAATGAAACTAGTAAAAATGAGAGTATAGGTCAATGTTATATCTCTTTCATACGGCAAATATAATGTAATTCATCAGGACGGGGCTCCTAAAATTGCCGTGTGACAAAAAGAACAAAAATCGAGCAAGTGATTTAAAAAAAAAAAAAACCAGAAAACTTCGGGATTGGTTGGGAATCGAACCCAGGACCTCCATAAAGTGAGTCGAACACAGATCCTCGACGTTACTTCAGATCGTTAACATGGCTGACTGAACGTGGAGTCAGTATTTAAAGAAGTATCGATCTGCAATAGGTTTGACGCTGCTCGCACGTCATTAGTGTCAATGTTAATGCAACCATGCACACGTTTAAGCTGACATCGGACTGGCAACATACCCACCCAGTGGATTGGCTGGGATTTGTCACTGCAGCGGAGGCTTGTTCTGTGGATAGCGCCTGCATTGCATTGAATTTACTGCAACTTATAGTAGCACTTGAGTGTCCTCGGACAATGGTGCGTGCGTTGCTAGGCAACGCCTGCGCGTGCGCATTGGCTGCGACGCGTTCCATAGCGCGTGCATCAAATTCTCTTAGATAGAAGTGTATTCTCTTAGATAGATTAGAAAAGAAATTCTCTTAGATAGACAGTGTGTATTGTACCAGTATGTATTCTAAACCAAAAAATTGTCAGCGGCCGCAACGTCGACAGTCCTGAAATGTGGCCGTGCGTGCAAGTACAGCGCAAATGAAGTTAGAGAGCGGAAGAATGGTGCAAAACAAGCGAAAAGAGGCTAAGGAATCCACTGCAGCGTACTGCTTGAAAATAAATGCAGTCGAACACCGCGCATCACTCTCCAAATGATTACCTACTGTGCTATACAGGCAGCATGTTAACAAAATAAAAGCTCTAAAAGCTAACCCACCCTAATTCAATCATAAAACCCGAAAGCATTACACGCATCGCGAGAATCTAGGTATCACTCAGCGGAATTCAATCTGACGTTAATGCTTTTGCACCCCCACCTCCCAAGAAATGCGCAGATGTCCTTGATTTCTGTCTGTTTATCTATCGCCTCGTTTGCTAGCATTTGTTCAGAAGTAGCCGCACGGCCTTGAAATGCTTCCCTTGTATCCAGAGGGGGAAAAAAAACGAGTAAGAAAATGAATCGCCAGGAACCACGTGCAGTGTCGGTTGCTGCGGCAACACAATCTCCGCGAAGTACCCGGATGAGGCGAGACCGTAAGATTGAGAATAGCGTCCCTCGCGCCGCTGCCTTTTCGCCGGCAGAAAAGAGAAAATAATATCAATAAAAAAAAACTTCCGCGGTTCACCCGTACGCTCTACCACCAGCGAGCGGCTCGAACTGGCTTGTGACGCACGCCGGCTCCTACGCAGCCAGCGCCGCCAGCAGCGTCGACGACGAGGAAATAAGGAAGAGTGCCGAAAGAGTTAGGCTTAACGCTTCCCCCTAGAGGAAGCAAGACGGGCAAATAGCGTCGGCCTGAAGTACGCCGCAGTACTGCGCTTGGCGTGGTGAAGCCAAAATGTGATTTGACCCTGGCCATCTCCTGGGCGGGGCAAATAAAAAAGCCAGAACCAATTGGTCTGGCTGTCAGTTCCACTTGCTGAGGTCTGCTTCCCGAGTCTGGACGGCTCGACTTTTCAGCGTCTTACGACCAAGAGCCCTCCGAAGAAGGCGTCTGAGAGCGAGTAAATCTCGCTTTGCGGAATGCTTTTTTGCATTTTTAACTGACTTGTGATTGCATACTTTAGATGCCTATGTGGGGAAACTGAGCTGCGAAAAGTTCGAGCATGGTAGCCAGTGCCTTCTAGCTGAATTCGGCTCAATTTATTTTGGCGCAATTGGGGACTGCGGGATAAATGTACCGTAATTTAGCGCGTATAACTCGCACCAAAAAATGCGAAAATATCAATGACAAAGTAGTGGTGCGGATAATACGCGGGGTTTATCATTTAGTGCAGCTTCACGGCAATGCACGTTGGGCCGTGGAGCTCCTGCGCAGTAACCCTGACTAAGGTTTCCATTGCAGCGATTGCGCAAAACATACAAGGACAAGGAAGAAAAAACAAAGACGAGCGCACTGTAACAACTGAGTTTTATTTGGGAATAGTGACTTTCACCTTGCAGTCAGTGTATTCTACTTCTAAATATACGCTTTTTCGGTCTACATAGTACGGGATGTGTTGCTTGAGCAGTAGCTTTGGTGCAGCATTTCCTGTATCAAATGCGCGGGAAATACCCGAGGATTTTCTTTTCTTTTCCGGCGGGCTGTAGGGGCGGGTTATACGCCTGGAAATACGGTACGCAGCTCAATGAAGGACTACGTGCCCGTCTGTGCTTCCCGAAATGCTCAGTGGCTACACGGGCAGAAAATTGCCTGTACGAAGGTGCTCTTCTGGGCCCAGAATAAAGCTGTCCGTTTCTAGAATAAGAATAAAGGGCGCCTATTTTTATCAATTTTTATCATCGCCACGGACACATCTTCGATTCAATCCTGAAATTTTAATCTTGTGCGAGAGGAGGGGTGATGTATGGTCCTCCACATCGCCGCAAGTCCTGTTATCCATTTACAGGACACATTTAAAGGCACACAAGAGTGAAATGGGCATACAGGGTCAAGCATACAATGACCCTTATACCTGTGCTACAACGGCAGTTTCAAAGGCCTTCCGAAGGCCTTACAGCCAATTGCCTATCGAGTGCCCTATTATAAATGCATAGGGCGAACTTGTGGGCGAGCGTTCAATTGTCAATTGAAAGTCGCCGTGTAGCACAGGCATTATTTGCGCTTCCCCTGGTCTCTCTGGTTCACTTGTATGTGTTTGCCCTGCGGAAACTTAAGAGCTTTACAGTTTTCATTTAAGTTTACAGGGGACAACCTCGCACAAGTGAAGCGTGGTCTCTGTCCAGCTTTCGCGATTTGTGCTCTGCCGTGAACTTTCTACTCGTTTCATTTTATGTTTGTTCCACCCAAATAAAAAAAACGGATTAAACTAATTCTTAGACATAATTAAATTAAAATAAAGGCCTCGTATAACTCATCCTTCTGTCGCCACACCAGAAGTTCTACCCTTTCCGTAGAGCTAAAAATCTTCTGCTACAAAAAATTGGGCCCATCTTCCCCGCGAGGGGGACTCGAGTAAATGCGTCGCATAGGGGGGTGGGTGTATTGCGTTAACGTTTAGTGTTTGGGGAGTTGGGGGTAGTGAATACGTTGTATCAGCACCTTCTTGACGTAGTTTGAATGAGTCAAGGATATAAGGCGCGTTTGTAGGCTCCCATTCTGTGTTGGCTTTGTGGCGCAGTGGGTAGATCACCATGTACATTGCTTTCCGCCCGCAGGGTCGAGGGATCGAAACCAGGCGCCGGATAGTATTTTTTTTTATATAGTGTAGGGGAGGGCTGCGGACTACGACTACGGAAGTCAACGCGGGTGACATCGTGAGTAACTGAAATGGTCTGCATTTAACAGGACCATGAATTCATCCTACCCCCCCTCTTTCTAACCCCATACAGGACACGACGCGGTTTATTACCGACAAAACTATCAAGAAGCAAAGCCAGGATTCGAAACGAAATTGTTTTTCTTTCCAATGAAGTCAAACTTCGCGCTTGAATAGGCCATTCCTCAGTACGCGCTATTTTTAGACAGTTTTTTAATCTTGGTATCGAGGGGGGGTAATCCAGAACTCATTAACTTCCGCATCCGAGGTATGTTCAGCGTTGTCCTGTAATAAAATTTGTGGCTCGGGAAATTGAACGGATAGGAACAGAAACTTTCCAGCGCTCTCCGACTTTTGAATCTTCGCGGGATAAAAATAACGGTTATTATGATCAGCACTGCGATGAGAAAAGGAAAGCAGGGTAAGGCTCGAGTGCCGGTGTTGTGGCAGGTTGCGTTTTTTTAACTTAGTCCTTTCAGCCCTGGAATTCTTGTTTCAAGCAAAAATAATTTTCTGCGTGTTTCGTGATGGTGTGGACCTCGGAAGCATAGAACCAAATATTGGGCTTCAGTGCACGTATGTATCAATGCAGATAATTAACAAATAATTTATTAGTGAATTAAAATTTTCTTTGGATTATAAAAAAAATATCCGTTTTCTTGTTTTTCTAAAAGCTACAACACACAGAGCCTACAGAGAAAAAAACATAAAGCTGGTAGTTGGAGTTTTTACAGATTTATGGACATTTTGACAAAGCAGAATCTCAGTTTCTTTACCCACCCTGTCATCAAACCCTGTGTCCACTGAATCTTCCTTTCAATAGTGTCAAGCTCCGCGAAAAACGCAATGACGGCGATGTCTATCGCAAAATTCATCTCTGAAGAACTCTTTCCCAGGAAACTGACAGTTTTGGTTTTGGTCTCAATGAGGTAGAGGATATTTTGTATGGTGTCGTTTAAATGACGTCATCAGGCCCGAGAGGGTTAGGGTTTCAGTCTACCTTTTGAAACGGCCTTTGAGAACCAATTTAAAGCGTCGCCGCATTGGTAGTGTCTCCGCTTCATCACTTTTATCTTCGTACTTGCCTGCGACGCGAGAGCACTGCGCGCATACCAGATTGCAGAACGGGGCTGTCGTAACGCCGGTATGAATGTTTAGGGTGTTATGAAAGGCACACGTTGCTGAGGCGTGAACGGAAGTCCTCGAAAAAATTGAACGGGAACCCACCTCACGAAAAGAGAATACCGAGGTTGAAAAAAGATTCACGCGCAATTGTTTCCTGCTTGTAATTATAATTACGAAGGTCGGACGGAAAAGTGAAAGTAATAACAAAATATTTTTATTCACTCTATAGCTAACAGAACACCAAGCAACTTCAAAGCAAAATAAGTGCCAAAATTTATGCAGTGAGCCTGTGTTTTGTTTGTCCGTTTATTGCAACCTGCTGCAAAAGTAGGCGTGAAGTAAATGTACAGGTGACGTCTTAAGTAATTGGAGCAAGGATTTTTGAATATAGCGAAGTACTTGTCTTACTGTATTGACGACAGCCATTACAGGTTTAAAGGAAACTTCTTCTATAAGGGAGGACTCCTTGTCAGTTGAAAAAAAAAAGTTCGCAGTTGTTCTGTTTTGCTCCTTCTTACCCCGCCCCTATTTCATTAGTGCTACAGTTTGAGGACTGCCTCAGTTTTTTTAAAATTCTGTGATGGTTTTTATTCGATTGGATTATCCATTCCTCCAGCCGAAAAAAATTGATCAGTCGAGCGACACCTGCAAGCACAATAAAGCAACATTTACCAGGCGAGCTCGGACACATAATTCCAAAGTCCCTCGGCCAACAACCGCTGTCTGAAACAAGCCACGCAGATAAAAAACAAACAAATAAACAAACACAGACACAGAGAAACAAACCACTAAACAAACGATAAGGTTCGGGAGCTTTGTCTCTATTTCCAGCCTACGGAGACCGCACAGAGCCCTGATTTACTTTACGTTTTTACGACCAAAGAAAGACTGTTTGTTCTCCGCATTTCCAAGAAAGTGAAGAGGACTACGAAATAAAACTCTTTTGTTTTTAGGTCATTGTACGATGGTTGTTCGAAGGTACGTTCATACCCAAAAATAAAGAAGCATTGATGAAACCAAAGTGGTTTATCCGATACCAAAAGAGATTTTCAGTTCCAGTGCAGCGCCGTGACACCGTAATCTACACAAAACATACGAAGGGCGGCAAAAGAACAGTCAGATGGGGTTATGGGAGGCTCCGGCGCAAATGCAGTGTGCCTTGTCTCTGGAAAGCAGTTCTTCGGC